>NC_084561.2:26506323-26613823 GCF_033978685.3 Nerophis lumbriciformis
CGCACCTCTGAGTCGTCGAAGAGCAGCCATTTTCCTTCGTACTCCAGGAGGTTGTTTAAAGCTTGCTGCTCTGAGGCCTCCAAACCCTCACAGGAAGTCAAAGGCCCATCTCCTGCTTCTGGATTGTAGTTTAGAGTTGTTCTCTGTTTGGGCGCTTCTCTCACGCTGCCCACTGAACTCCGCTGACCTCCCAAGAGTCCGACGCCACCTTCGGGAAGCTTCTTACTTCCTGGCTTGCTGCACGCCAAGCTAGGCGCCGGCTGTTCTTTTGCATTCTGCTTGACAGAAACTTCGCCATCGTCGTAGTCCTTCGCCTCCTCCTCTTCCGTCTCCTTCCCGTCTTGCAGCCAGAGCTTGGCGTCCTCCAAGCCGCTCATACGGACGTACGCTGTGTAATGGCCGCTGCTGATGGACACGCCGCTGTGCATGACCACGGCGAAGAGCTGGTAGTGGTGGCCTTTGTCGGAAGATCGAGGTGTGCACCACTCCTCCAGAGACAATGTCAGCGGCGTCTGCAAGGGAGTGTTGACCTTGGACAGACCTGCATAGGGGTCCAGTCTGGAAGAAAGGAAAAGACGAATAACAGCAAAAGTTGCTTTGTCAGTCAAATGTGGTCAGGTTGGCAACTCACTCCAGATTGTTGGCGGAGAAGCGCTTCAGGTGAATAGTGATGACGTCGGGCGTTTTGTCAAACAGAAGACTCCTTTCAGCTTCAGCGTAGTGATGACACGTGTCACAGAAGTACTTGTCTTCTCCCACGATGCGCTCCACCGACGCAAACTGTGCGATAGACCACTTCAAGGTTTTCTGCTCTAATTTGGGGTATGGAGAAACTGTGGAGGCAAAGAAATAAGAAAGGCGTAAGTCAGGGAACCAGTTGTTGGGACAGTGTGCCTACTTATTAATATTCAATAATCTGACAAACTACCATACTTGCCAACCCTCTCGATTTTTCCGGGAGACTCACGAATTTCAGTGCCCCTCCCGAAAATCTCCCGGGGCAACCATTCTCCCGAATTTCTCCCGATTTTCACCCAGACAACAATATAAAGGGCGTGCCGTGATGGCACTACCTTTAGCGTCCTTACATCCTGTCGACGCGGCCGCTTTTTCCCCATACAATCAGTGCATACAACCAGTCGCATGTTGTATGCAGCTTCTGCATACACACGAAAGTGACTACAAGACATACTTGATCAACAGCCATACAGGTCACACTGAGGGTGGCCATATAAACAACTTTGACACTGTTACAAATATGCGCCACACTGTGAACCCACACCAAACAAGAACAAGAACACATTTCGGGAGAACATCCGCACCTTAACACAACATAACAAATACCCAGAATCCCTTGCATCCCTAACTCTTCCGGGCTACAATATACACCCCCGCTACCACCAAACCCCGTCCACCTCACCCACCCGCCCCCCAATCTCCCAAATTCGAAGGTCTCAAGGGTGGCAAGTATGCAAACTACCATATTTTTCGGACTATAAGTCGCAGTTTTGTTCATAGTGTGTGCGACTTATACTCAGGAGCGACTTATGTGTGAAATTATTAACACATTACCGTAAAATATTAAATAGTATTATTTAGCTCATTCACGTAAGAGACTAGACGTATAAGATTTCATGGGATTTAGCGATTAGGAGTGACAGATTGTTTGGTAAACGTATAGCATGTTCTATATGTTATAGTTATTTGAATGACTCTTACCATAATATGTTACGTTAACATACCAGGCACGTTCTCAGTTGGTTATTTATGTCTCATATAACGTACATTTATTCAGCCTGTTGTTCACTATTCTTTATTTATTTTAAATTGCCTTTCAAATGTCTATTCTTGGTGTTGGGTTTTATCAAATAAATTTCCCCCAAAAATGCAACTTATACTCGAGTGCGACTTATATATGTTTTTTTCCTTCTTTATTATGCATTTTCGGCCGGTGCGACTTATAGTCCGGAGCGACTTATACTCTGAAAAATACGGTACATGAAGGTGATCAAACTGAAACCACATTTAAACCACCTAATGCATGATGCCACTGCAGTTTATTGACAGAAAGAATGATACACATCATCAGGGCAACCCTTGTCACTTGCCGTAATGCCCCAAAAATTGACCAACATCTGCGGCAAGAACATGCCGTGACCGCCCTTGACTTTTTACTTGTTAATGGACGAGGGATGTAACAGTAAATGGTATAATGATCATTTGCAATAAAATTCCAGACGGTGAGTAATACTGTCTAAATACCGAAAAACCCCCATCATTTTTTAATGCATTTTCTGCAACACGAAGTCAGGCGCAAGCGCATCAGCGTCATTTGGCTTGATAATCATGGCGGACTAACTACACAGACTTTGCTGCGGAGATTTCCCCTCGGAGTAAACAGAGCCAAGCGCTTGGTTTAACGTCAATTTCCCTCGCTTAAGAGCGCACTGCTGTGTTTAGATGGAGACAGGTGTGGACAATATTGGAAACAGACGCACTTGTCCCAACAATAAAAGTATACAGCAAATGACAAAAACTATTTGATGTTGCTTTTATTTTCTCAATACATCGTCCATCAGCTGCTGTGCCAGAGTTAACGTGAGGAAACGTGCAGCAGGTGATGTGTCATGAACCTTGTCACAACTTGCTTATAAAGTCTTTAGTTTGTCGACTGGGATGTTCACTGGTCCTTTATTTAACTGCAAACTGTATCAGTGTTCAAATAAGATCAGTACTAGCTCAAATGTTTTGTTATCTCATCGAACTGAACGCAGACTGTGCAGATTCTGTATACATTGTGAGAGGTGTCACTCCGTTTTTTTGTTGTTGGCCAAACTGTTGTACTGAACCACAAGGAGGCGTTGGAGAATAACAAAGCATGTTTATTAGACTTCATCTTTATTAGCCGAACTGCTTTGTGTTTTATTTTGATATCAAAAAGTAAACGCCATGTTTTTTACATTACTTGTGTTTTTTTCATGTCACAAATGTGTTACTTCAAAAACCATTCATGTGACACAGCATTGTGTTAATGTGTTATTGTGTAGTTAATTCCTATACGACATCTTTCTGGTCAAACTCTTAGTGGATCCGTCCCGATACAGCATCTACATGTAAATGTACATAACTTAAAATAACAATTATTAAAAAAACTATCAAAGAGTAAAAATACAGATAGGCATCATGTAATGACAAAAAGCTGATAAGTTGATATTATTAAAGAATAAAAACACCTAATATTTGTCTAATAATAGACATCACAAATTACATTATGGTATTACGTTCACACCCCAACACTGCTTTACCTAACAATCAGTAATCAGGATTTCAATATTCATAACAATAATCTTAATTATTACTTTGGCCATAATTGGCAGCCCTAGATCTCATACATGAACACTATTTTTATTTATATGGACAAAAAGTGCAGTTACATCTTATGGCCATCAGGTGCCATCTTTCAAAAGTATTTTATATATATATATATATATATATATATATATATATATATATTAGAGATGTCCGATAATATCAGGCTGCAGATATTATCGGCCGATAAATGCTTTAAAATGTAATATCGGAAATGATCGGTATCGGTTCGGAAATTATCGGTATCGGTTTCAAAAAGTAAAATGTATGACTTTTTAAAACGCCGCTGTACAGAGTGGTACACGGACGTAGGGAGAAGTATAGAGCACCAATAAACCTTAAAAGGCACAGCCTTTGCGTGCCGGCCCAATAACATAATATCTACGGCTTTTCACACACACCAGTGAATGCAAGCATACTTGTGAACCCACACCAAACAAGAATGACAAACACATTTCGTGAGAACATCCGCAACGTAACACAACATAAACACAACAGAACAAATACCCAGAACCCCTTGCAGCACTAACTCTTCCGGGACGCTACAATATACACCCCCGCTACCATCAAACCCTTAAAAAGTTAAAATTCGAGGCCTGCATTACTATAGTAATAAATAACCAACACATTCTAAGAACACTATATGTTGGATCCTGTCTCTGCTGTCCTTTGGTTAATACAGGGTTTGTCAAGCTCCAATTACAAATTCCTACCTTCCTGACACCTAAAAATTTAATAAATATTAGGGATGTGATCAGCAAATGCCCATTTATGCCTTTTAATGCCGATCACAAACACCGCTCCCCTCTGGCTGATACTTTATTTAATTTTAGTAACCTGGCTGATAAGCGGCTATTGCGTGTCTCCATACGCAGTATGGAGCCCTAACAATATTAACATTTTATCTCACGGTTATCATAATTTTCATGGTATTATTGAATGTGCTCCAAGAATACTTGAAATCTTTTGTCCAAGTTATTATTTGATTAATAACTAAAATAAATAGACAAACTGTGGCAGCAGCGCTTGCAGAATTCTGCTGCTCGTCTTTTAACCAAAACCAAACGACGTGAGCACATTACCCCTGTACTGGCTTCTCTTCATTGGCTCCCAGTTACTTTTAGAGTTCATTTTAAAATTGTACTTATTGTTTTTAAATGCTTACACCAAGTAGACCTGTCCTGTCTTATTGAGCTGCTGCAGCCTTATTGTCCCAGCAGGACCCTGAGGTCTTCAGACCAGCTCCTCCTGGCTGTCCCAAAAAACAGACTTAAAACCAGAAGAGATGGAGCCTTCTCAGTGGCAGGGCCCAGACTGTGGAACGACCCTCCACTATCTCCCAGTCTCTGAGCCAATTTAAATCTAGGTTAAAAAATATGTTTACTCCCTGGTGTTCAAATCCAGTTAGGCAGGAAGTCTTGGTCGTTTTATTTCCTGTTTTATAATTTTTTTTATTAAATTGTAATATTTTAGGTGATATATTTTGCCCTTCTTTTAAGGCGTATTTTATTCATCCTTCCATGTTACAATGTAAATTTACCACTGCGTCCACTTTTTTTCAAATGATTTCTTATTTCTGGACAACACGTTGACCAACTGGGGTTGTTTTTAAATGTGCTACATAAATGAATAAACTGAACAGCACTGACACTGTTAAAAAAACACTATTTTGCATGTTTTGTGTTTCTTATGCTTCACTGATATTGTTTTAGTCTTATTTTATTTGTTTTTAATGGCTAAGCTTTTATTGTCTGAAATATTTATTTGCACTCTAGCACTTTAAGATTTATTTCAATGAAAAGTGCGCAGCAAATAATTACATTATTTATCATTTCTGGCGGGCGTTGTGGCATCCTGCTTTTCAGCAGTCTTTGAACGCGCCATAAAATATGATATAAAAAACGATCACTCTGTTCTAAGAGAGCATAGCTTGTAGGTTCAATGTGCATTGTGCACATTTGAATAGTTTAGTTGCTCAGACAGCAATGTGTTTAAATAAGTTTAGATTGGGCTACGTGGTTTCTTAATAGGAAAATATGTTAATGTCTCTAGTTTTCATGTTAACATTTAAGCTAATGAGATGGTGCCAGTCAGTCTGTAAGTTTACTAATCACGGTTTTTGGATCATTTTAATTGAAACGGTAATACTAAAGGTCAGGAGTTTTACTTGTACAGCTCTACTAACACCTGCTGCATCTCACACAGCAATGAAGGAGTTCAGCACGGCACCTTGATGGTGCCTTATTATTATTAGTGTATGCATTAGGGATGTAACGGTATTGTAAATACTGCGGTTCTCACAATAATGCCGTAACGTGTGACGGTAAATGGGAACTAGGACTACACCCACCATTGTAGGGTTTTTATTGCCACTATTGAGTGAGCCGATCTGAGAAGCAAACCACATCTTCCATAATCCCCTGCCGCAGTAAAATACAGCAGGAAACAGAGGATCAGAGTGGAAAGCTCGAGCAAGCGGATCCTCTCACAAAGTTTAAATCTTGACATCACAGTCAAAGAAATTCAAAGAGGAGAAAACGTGACGTACATGCAAAATACAATTTGGAGATATTGCTAGACCGCGGACGCCTACGCTACAGGTCCGGAAATAAAAGCAACTTGAGAAGTCACTTGATTAATCATCACCTGGAAAAGATTATTGAAGCAAAACCAATAAGTAATCCAGGCCAAACTTCAATTTGTGAGTCATTATAATCAGGTTTTTGTCTAACCTGATTAGACAAATAATCAGGTTATTATTTGTCTAATCAAATAATAACCTGATTAGACAAAGGTTATTATTGTCTAATTGAGCTGGTCTCAGCCAGCTCAATCTGCAGTTTAAAAACGCAGAACTGAAAGTTTTTTATGTTTGCTTGTTATTTCAAACACGGTTTCCCTCACTGTTCTTCACATTTTCAACAAACCTCTTGGTAGTAATAAATATGATTACAATATTTGAGGATTAGGTTTGTGTTTATTTACAGTAAGTGTGTTTATCCTTAACATAAGTAAGACTTTATTTTCCACACTAAGGCATATTTTTTTTACATTACTGCAATATCGTAACGTGACCTTAAAACTGTGATAATAGATAATTGTGAGATTTTGATATCTTACATCCCTAGTATGCATTTGTCTTTTTTTCCAATTGATTTACATCACATCACATTATTTAACTCTCAATTGTATTTATTCACTGGCAGGTTACGCGTTGTCATGACGCAATGATGTCGCTGTCACACAACAACTCCATGTTTAATAGACTGAACTCTTTTGGTGGGTGGAAAAGTGGCCGTGGTGCGGATTCAACAGTTTGTTGTTCAAAGCCTCACCTGAAGAGAGATCGTCTGGGCTGCTAGGTTTCTCATCCAGCACGGGGACACTGATGTCCTGGAAGTCTTCTCGCCTTTCGGTGAAGCTCTCACACTCCAGACAACGAGTGCGTAAGACCAGCTGGCCTTGGAACAAGCGCTCCAACAGGTCTAGACCGTCTGCAAGGCAACAGAACCAAAAAGGAGGTCCAGGTTATGTCATATTATATTTGAAGATGCCCCAAAGGTTACTAATGTCATACCTTGGTGTGCTTCTTTCTCTACACTGTTTACGTTTTGAGGGACGACCTCCTGATCGTCTTCTGACATATCATCTTTAGTTTGCTTGTCCTCGGTCACATTGTTCTCTTGCTCCACCTTCTTTCCAAAGGAGGAGGTGAGCTTCCCCACAGTGCGAAACATCGACATGATGCTGGGTTGTTTCCTAACCGGTCTCAGCCAGCTCAATTTACTACGCTTCTTTTTCTCGTCAGCCTCGTTAGAGGTTTTCTCATTATCACTGCCCACATCTTCCTCCTCTTTTACTTTTATTTCCTTGTCTCCCTTTCCTTCCTCTCCATCTTTGCCATGCGTGTTATCCTGGGTGATGTCGCAGGACGACTTCCTTTTGGAACGGGTGACAGGTGCACTCACGGCATGCTCCTCTTCAGCACTAGATCTGGCAGATTTAATAGATTTTGGCTTCTTTTTGGCATTTCCCAAGTCCGTATCGCTCTTCCTCTTTCCATTCACTTGACCTTCATCTTCTGTGCTTCTATCCAGTTCAGAATTGTGTGAACTAAGAGGGGTGCCATTTTTGACTTGGACCTTAGTCACATCAACATCCTCCTGCTTCTCCAGCTTGTGCTCCTTCCGTATGGTGATGCAGGCCTCTTGGATGTAGCCCAGAATGCATTGCAGAACCTCTTGGGCATCATGCTGAAGATAGCCTTCATACATTGGGTTCAGTTGCCTGCAAGAAATGCAAGCAAATAAATGAGTCGAAGCACATAAAAATGATGTTTAAAATGTAGGGTTGTTCCAATCACGGTTTTTTGCTGTTGATTCGGAAATCAATCATTTATGAATGGGATCAGCCAATACCAGGGTTTTCCCTTAATGCGGCGGACCGCCACTGCATTTTTATTATCGCCACACCTTGACAATAAGTTGAGTTTTTTTTTACATTAAAAAAATTCAAGTAATGTAATTCATTGCCCCCAAAAGAAATCATACTAAGTCCAACGCGATTTTTAACTTTTATTACCAAACCTATGATAACAAATCGCACAATTCCAACAGGTTTTAACACCCGTGTCCACACTTTTGTCTCGTGAGTCCCCGCTTCTCCGCCGGACACACAACAACACTTCCTCATTCTCCGCCATTCAGGCATGAACGGTGTGTTTGTAAACATGGGAAAAACTGACATTAAATCCAAACCACACAAACATTACCACCAGCAGGTCATTACAGTTTGAATTAGGGTTGCAAAAGGGTGGAAAGTTTCCGGTAAATTTCCAGAAACTTTCCGGAAATTTACCTTGGTAAGTTAAGCTCGGGAAGTTTGGAAATATAGACCATTTTTTGATTATTCAAAGTTGGACACTGGCCATGGGAATTAATGGGGAATTAACGGGAATTAATGGAAATTAACAGGAAATTTACAGACACAAATATAAACATTTTGTGGTCATAATAAGCAGACATGCATGCAAACATTTGTAATACAAATTTATTTTTGTGAGCAGAACTTCATCAAACATCAAAAAACATAAATGTTGATTGAATAAATTAAATGCCCCCCCAAAAAGTCCCATTCAAAATGTTAAATGAAAGCATTAAGTTAAGCTTCTCAAGCCTGTTTTTTCATCGAACATCAAAAAACATGAATGTTCAATAAAATAAATGATGCCCCCCCAAAAAGGTCCCATTCAAAATGTAAAATGAAAGCATTTAGTTAAGCTTCTCAGGCTTCTGTTTTTTGCATTTGTCCTCTGAATCCTTTCTTCCTGGAACTCATCAACGTCCTCAATGTCCACTTCCTCGACATCTGACTTGTCGTCATCTTCGGTGTCACTGTCCAACCTTGTTAAAGATGGCTCTGTGTCAGGCTCAAAGAGCCTTAGGTTTGCCCGGATGGCCACCAGTTTTCGGACCCTTGCATTCGTGAGCCTGTGGCGAACATTTGTGTGCGTGTTTCCAAACAGTGACCAGTTGCGCTCAGAGGAGGCTGATGTGGGTGGGATTTGGAGGATGACTGAGGCTCATACTTGCCAACCTTGAGACCTTCGAATTCGGGAGATGGTGGTAGCGGGGGTGTATATTGTAGTGTCCTGGAAGAGTTAGTGCTGCAAGGGGTTCTGGGTATTTGTTCTGTTGTGTTTATGTTGTGTTACGGTGAGGATGTTCTCCCGAAATGTGTTTGTCATTCTTGTTTGGTGTGGGTTCACAGTGTGGTGCATATTTGTAACAGTGTTAAAGTTGTTTATACGGCCATCCTCAGTGTGATCTGTATGGCTGTTGATCAAGCACGCCTTGCATTTTGTGTGTGTAAAAGTCGCATATATTATGTGACTGGGCCGGCACGCTGTTTGTATGGAGGAAAAGCGGACATGACGACAGGTTGTAGAGGATGCTTAAGGCAGTGCATTTAACGCACGCCCCCAATATTGTTGTCCGGGTGGAAATCGGGAAAAATTCTGGAGAATGGTTGACTCGGGAGATTTTCGGGAGGGGCACTGAAATTCGGGTGTCTCCCGGGAAAATCGGGAGGATTGGCAAGTATGCTGAAGCTACAGGTGCAAGGGCCTCAGATCCACAAAGTCCCTTCCACCAGGTGGATGCAGATATGTGCTGGCATGACTGCCATATCCCATCCCCTTCCCAAAGGCCTTGCTTGGTACGGTACTTTGCCAGACTGCCGAAGACTTTGCCTTCATCAAGACCCAGATGGTGAGGCATGGTAGTAATAACTGTGTAAGCTCTGTTGATCTCTTCACCAGAGAGTATGCTCTTCTCATGGTACTTTGGGTCCACCATGTACAAACCCCGTTTCCATATGAGTTGGGAAATTGTGTTAGATGTAAATATAAACGGAATACAATAATTAGCAAATCATTTTCAACCCATATTCAGTTGAATATGCTACAAAGACAACATATTTGATGTTCAAACTGATAAACATTTTTTTTTTTGCAAATAATCATTAACTTTAGAATTTGATACCAGCAACACGTGACAAAGAAGTTGGGAAAGGTGGCAATAAATACTGATAAAGTTGAGGAATGCTCATCAAACACTTATTTGGAACATCCCACAGGTGTGCAGGCTAATTGGGAACAGGTGGGTGCCATGATTGGGTATAAAAACAGCTTCCCAAAAAATGCTCAGTCTTTCACAAGAAAGGATGGGGCGAGGTACACCCCTTTGTCCACAACTGTGTGAGCAAATAGTCAAAACAGTTTAAGAACAACGTTTCTCAAAGTGCAATTGCAAGAAATTTAGGGATTTCAACATCTACGGTCCATAATATCATCAAAAGGTTCAGAGAATCTGGAGAAATCACTCCACGTAAGCGGCATGGCCGGAAACCAACATTGAATGACCGTGACCTTCGATCCCTCAGACGGCACTGTATCAAAAACCGACATCAATCTCTAAAGAATATCCCCACATGGGCTCAGGAACACTTCAGAAAACCACTGTCACTAAATACAGTTCGTCGCTACATCTGTAAGTGCAAGTTAAAGCTCTATTATGCAAAGCGAAAGCCATTTATCAACAACATCCAGAAACGCCGCCGGCTTCTCTGGGCCCGAGATCATCTAAGATGGACTCATGCAAAGTGGATAAGTGTTCTGTGGTCTGACGAGTCCACATTTCAAATTGTTTTTGGAAATATTCGACATCGTGTCATCCGGACCAAAGGGGAAGCGAACCATCCAGACTGTTATCGACGCAAAATTCAAAAGCCAGCATCTGGGGGTGCATTAATGCCCAAGGCATGGGTAACTTACACATCGGTGAAGGATCCATTAATGCTGAAAGGTACATACAGGTTTTGGAAACAACATATGCTGCCATCTAAGTGCCGTCTTTTTCATGGACACCCCTGCTTATTGATGCAAGACAATGCCAAGCCACATGTTACAACAGCGTGGCTTTGTAAAAAAAGAGTGCGGATACTTTCCTGGCCCGCCTGCAGTCCAGACCTGTCTCCCATCGAAAATGTGTGGCGCATTATGAAGTGTAAATTACGACAGCGGAGACCCCGGACTGTTGAACGACTGAAGCTCTACATAAAACAAGAATGGGAAAGAATTCCACTTTCAAAGCTTCAACAATTACTTTCCTCAGTTCCCAATCGTTTATTGAGTGTTGTTAAAAGAAAAGGTGAAGTAACACAGTGGTGAATATGCCCTTTCCCAACTACTTTGGCACGTGTTGCAGCCATGAAATTCTAAGTTAATTATTATTTGCAAAAAAAAAAATAAAGTTTATAAGTTTAAACATCAAATATCTTGTCTTTGTAGTGCATTCAATTGAATATGGGTTGAAAAGGATTTGCAAATCATTGTATTCCGTTTATCTTTACATCTAACACAATTTCCCAACTCATATGGAAACGGGGTTTGTATGCTGCTGCATGTATTGGCTTCATGCAGAACTCTTGGCGCTTATCCATTGATTTGACCACTGCGGTTTCCTCTGCTTGAAGCGGCAGGGAAGTGGGCAGAGCAGTTTGGATTTCTTTTTTGAGCTCAGCAAACAGACATTGAACATCTGACAAGACGGCATCATCACCTTCTATCTTGGCAATAGCTGCTGCTATTGGTTTGAGGATTGTCTGGCTGCTAGTCACTCTTTCCCAAAACACATCTTCCAGCAGGATTCTCTTGATGGGACTTTCGATGGATGCAGACTGGGATATGGCCATCTCTCGCAGAGACTCCTTCCCCTCAAGTAGGCTGTCGTACATGGTGACAACCCCACCCCATCGAGTGATTCTGCGGAGCTTCAGTGTGGTGCTCTTGTTTTTTTAATTTTGCTTTCAACAATTACTTGAAAGCTACTTTACAAGTAAGGTAGCTTCAGAAGTAGATTGCTGAAGCTACCTGTTTGCCCTTCACATATTTCACTACTTGTTTTGCAATCTTGTACAGTGTGTCCATTGTCTTCAGTGCCATGATGTCCTTAAAAAGGAGATTAAAAGTATGGGCAGCACAGACAATCGTTGTTATTTGAGGGTAGGTCTCCTCCACTTTTGCCCAAGCAGCCTTCATGTTCGCAGCGTGGTCAGTTACAAGTGCGGCGACTTTCTTCGGTCCAAGGTCGTTGATGGCTACTTTCAGCTCCTCAGCAATGTAGGCGCCTGTTTGTCTGTTGTCCTTTGTGTCTGTGCTCTTGTAGAATACTGGTTGAGGGGTGGAAACGATTTACCGTAGTTGATAATTCCTTGTCCCCGGACATTCGACCACCCATCAGAGATGACTGCTAAGCAGTCTGCCTTGTCAATGGTTTGCTTGACCTTTGCTTGCACTCTGTTGAACTCTCCATCCAGCAAATGAGTAGATACAGCATGTCTGGTGGGAGGTGTGTATGCTGGACAAAGAACATTCAGCAATCTCTTCCAATAGACATTGGCTGTGAGCATCAGATGTGAGCCAGTTGCATACACTGCTCGAACATTCATCAGCATTTCTCTGGCTGTGTTCATCCATTGAGTAAAAAAATCCTCTGATTCCAGAATGACCAGGAGCCGTTGGGAGAGTGTCTGAATCTGCTAATGATGCAGCTGCATCATTTTCACTTTGAATGTAAGCAGAGGAACTCTTGTCCGGGGTTGCTTGTTTTGATCCCCGAGGACACTTTGGGCACTTGTCTATATGCTGCTGCATCATTGTAGCATTTTTGACATAGCTTTTTGCACAGTATTTGCAAATGTACACAGCCTTTCCGCCTACATTGGTTGGGGTGAAATGTCTCCACACATCAGATGGTATATGTGGCATTATTCTGTAGAATAAGATGAGAAGCTTGTAAAACACTAATGCAATGCCACACAGATATAGTCAGCTAAACAATTGGAGTAGTCTTTAAAAATATTTTACCGATGGACAAATGAATAGAAATGGGCTAGATGAATAAATGAACACTCAATCAGCATGCTAAATCAAACTATTACCTACAGTCTTGTATGACAACAGAATGGCTAGCAGAACAGAAGGCAGAGGAAACTACACGTTTTGATTTAGTATTTGCTAGTTGAACTTCACAGATCAAAAAAAAGGTAAATTTGGATCGCTAACGTTGTTAGCATAAATGAATGGGATCTAACATGGAGAAAATTAGCATCACGGCTAACGGACAAATATTTTCGTTTCATTATGAGACTGTGGTGGTACATAAACCTAGCTAGCTAGAGATATTGGCCCCAAAATTATTTAACAAGTACAAGAACAGCTAGCTCGCTTGAGTGGAAATCTGCTGGAGTAGTCTACAGTCATACAGTAACAAGCAATTACAACTCTATTAAACTTAAATACCATAGATCACATATATTTACCCTAGTAATATCATCAAAACTTACCTGACTGGATGAAGTCCTTGGGCTCAAATACTAGTGTGGCCTCAATAGCCCTGCTGTAGTGTGTAGCATGCTGGGAATTATCTGTGCATGTGATGGAAGAATGCACTGCACATGTGATGGAGGGATGCACAATGAAGGCTTGAAATTCAACTGACTTTGCAATAAATCTGGTTGTTTTAGCTAATAATCATGCTGCAGGATCTAGCATGTTGCATTCAATGTTTATTCCCATTAATTCCCATGGAAAGTTTCCAACTTTGAATATTCCCAGAATTTTGCAACCCTCGTTTGAATGGATGTATATCCAGCCTATTATTTGCGCACTATTGACAGGTGATGTACCGAAAACCCGACCACCGAAAAACAAGACTTTTAAATACATTAAACAGTGCTGCCGAACACGGATGTAAACAAGACGCACGCCTTGGTCTGGAGCGTTGTCAGCGTGTCTGCAATGTGGACGTAACCATATATACCCGTGGACAGCGAGCAACAAAATGTGCAAATATTAAGAAGACAGTGGCGGCTCATAAGAGGAAGTTAACTAGACCAGCGCGAAGCGTGTGACGTCATGCTTGCTGTAGCACGCCTCTTTCGTCAGGAACACCGAGGGACAGAAGTTTAAAGTCTCTAAGCACGAGTACATTTTATAATAACATTGTAAGATTATATTTGTTGTGAGTAGTTTTTAATTAAAAAAGGTCATTAAAAGTCTCGAGAGTTACACTTGAAAACTGTTCAAAGTGCATTGTACAACAAGCAACAACAGTTGAAAATATGGCAAAACGATAACAACATATATCTTAATACTAATTAATAATAACAGATTTGATTTTAAATGCATTTATACATATTTTTTGCCTTTTTATCCAGTCCAATCGACTTCATTTATATAGCACATTTAGTGAAACTTTTATTGTTTTCTAAAGTGTTGCACAGGAGTCAAATTGCATTTATAAGCAGGATAAAACTAAGGAGAGTCAATTGCAAAAAAAACACCAGCAAAATGTTGTATTAACCATACATTTTTCAATGTATTCATGGTGATTGTTATTGACAGCTTAAAAATATCAACATAATCTTCAAACTAGTTCCCTATTATCTTTTATTACATAGAATTGTTTGAGCAAAACTAAGTCAAAGCAAAATAAAAAGCACAAACTATTTACTACTCATTTAAATCTTTTGGTTTTTGCCCTCATTAGTCCTCCTGTGTCCACAGAAAGATTGCCCGAGTTTTTGAACATTAACAAAAAATAATAAAACGTAATTGAGTAAATAAACATATCAAGCCGTTCACTTTAGTATCGATCATATACTACCCTTGATATCAACACCATCAATTTATGGATGATCCAATCCTACTCTTATGGTCATGTACTGACTGTGACAATGACAATGCTGACACATCAACAGTTGTTACATTACCCTCTCTCTATGCTCTTAATAATCTACTAGTTAATTTCCTGTTAATAAATGCTTATGTTCCGCTGTAACACGATTCCATTTAGACTTCTTAAAGTTTACTAAGCACTTATTTCTTGCTGTTATTTAAGCAAGGTTATTTTAACTGTATTCTTGCTCCTGGCTTTGTTTCGATGTATAACATGTTTCGCCTTGTCCTCCAGCGATAATTATACTTGATAATGATACTAAAAAATGCAGGGGTTTTTTTACCTTAATGCAGGTGAATAATAGCAGCTTAATGGAGCCGCTCCACACTGTGTATGGAGATACATAATTCACTGCTAGCTTGTTAGCCAGAGAGGATCGGCGTTTGTGATCGAAATTAAAAAGCATTAATTGGCAACGGCCTTGAAAGCAAAACACTCCAGGGATGAACATTTTCAGCGATGTTACCTGAGTGTGTGAAGAAGTTTGCGAGGTGACGTGTCAAGCTCTCTCTCACTGAAGCTTTCTGGACTCAGCAGGAATTTGGCCTGTACCTGCTCCACTGAGGTTATCAGACTGTGAAAGCTTCCGATGAGCTCAATGTGTGCCGGTGAGGAAGGTTCAGCAGCATCCTCTAAATGCTACAAATGAGAATGACATTTACTTTGTCATGGCGATTGTGACAGGTGACTGTCTTGATGGAGAAAGGTACTCACCTCTTCACATTTAATCTCTTCACCAAGTTTAGAGTTCCCTTTTGACAACTTGTACAAGGACTTGATACCTTCCTTTAGGCCTGGACAGTGATAGAGTACCTACAGGAGCAATAAGACATTAAGGCCTTTTTGTTGTCACTGCCAGCCCTGCAGTGTTTTGCATATATTCATTTACTTGTAGCCGCCTCATATAGATTTGGCACTAAATGTATTATAATGGGACTGATTGCAAATGTAGCTTGTTGTCAGTACAGTACCAACAGTTGCATGTTTTTTTTTTCCTACCAAATATGGACATACTATCAAATCCAGAAAATGGCGTACGCAAGTAAAAATTCATATGTGTGTTTGCTCGGACAAATCCAAGCACATTATTTAGTTTCATCGCAATTTACTTGGAATTTACCGCAGACGTGCTTAGCACGCCCAGACCAAGTACCCCTTATAAATATGCAAATCATATTGAACATAGCCATGTGCTTGAGTTTAGCACGGTCTGACCAGTCACAAGTCAGTAGGAGATGCTGCTTTCTCCTGTTTCGAGTAGACGGCAGAGCGATTGTCAGCCTGACATTGCTATGTCTACAAGCACTGAACACAAGCACAAATAAAATAAAAAATGGTTGTGTCAGCTAGGTAGTAAATGCATGTACTTACTACCTACTGGGTAGTAGTACTAACAACAAATGTGTCCCTCTTTGGAAGAGGTGGGTGACTGATTACCCCAATGTAAAATAATGTTTGTAACTTATAACAAACTGTGTTTATACAGTTGCTACAATTTATACAGATTACAGTTTCATGTTAATTATGATTAAACGTTGATGGATACATCAGTGCAAAGATGAGTGAGAAGACTTCTATAAACATTTTTTTTTACATCATCCAATTTATTAGTATCACCATTTCTTTTATTAAAGGCGAATTGTTCTTCTTTTTTTTTAGTACATGTTATATCAGAGGAGTTGAATAAAAGCAAACACAAAGTCTGGTTCAAAAAATATTTACATATAAAATGTCTATTTTTCTGTTTAAATTAGTAGGTGTGTTTATTCTCCCTGTCGGGACCAATGCAGTAGTTAAGTCACAAAAACATTCTGTACCTGCCTGTGAGTCCGCATTCAGGGCAGGATTACTGGAGAGCTTCAGCAGTCAATTAAACTAAAGTCTGGCACTGAAGTTGCTGCTCCTTCTCAATGTTGTCTTTCAACATATTTTTTATTTTATTCTTCTGGGCTGCACTTCCAGCTGGACATCAATTACGTCGCGACGAGCCTGACTTTCGCGACGGCGGACAGAGATGGTCGCACCCGCACACATGTACACAAACACATTCACACGTACACAAACACAGACCCATTCACAGACACACACAAGATCACGGTCAATAAAGGATAGATTGTTCCGTGCAGGGTTGTACCGTGCACCGTTGCTTCCCTACTGCAGTATCTATCAACAGACATTTCCACCATATTTGGTTAGGATAGACTTTATTCATCCCACAATGGGGAGAATATGATCGTAATTACCTTACTCTGGATATATAAAGGTTGAATAAATATGGAAACTAGGAAGTTAGGACACCGGTGTGTTGCTCAATGTTTAAATGCTACCTTACCCAGAAAGCTTAGCGCTGTAGACGAGAACCTGAAGTATGTCTAAGCTACGCAGGAGGAAAACATTTGTGCCGTTAGAACAATAAAAAATGTATGTATTGTTACACGTTGCTGTTCCTGATTTGTCTACACCAGGGGTGCCCACACTTTTTCAGCAGGCGAGCTACTTTTTAAATGATCGGGGTGATCTACATCATATATACATATACACACACACACATATATATATATATATATATGTATACATTTATATATATAATTTATATACATTTATTTTGCCGTTTTTGTTCACATGCTAAAGGTGTTTTAATGAATATACATACATGTTTAACATATAGATTCCTTTCTTTCATGAAGACAAGAATATAAGTTGGTGTATTACCTGATTCTGATAACTTGCATTGATTGGAATCAGACAGCAGTGCTGATAACGTCCACATTTTCAAATGGAGGACAAAAAAAGTTCCTCCTTTCTGTCTAATACCACATGAAAGTGCTTGGTTTTTTTGCATCTTATTCGTCCAGCAAGAAATACATTGGCGGCAAACTCCGTAGCTTGCCAGCTTGTTTGCGCTAGCTTTCAGAGACTCTTATTTTGTTAGCACAGGCGAGATGGAGCAGCACTTTTATTGTGAAGACCGGAACTGTGCAGTCGGTCTTTAGGCTTTTGACGGCAGGTACGGTTGGAATAAAAAGTGTTTCTCGCCTTTTTTCCTTCACACTGAGCTGGCAGCAGCCAGCATCTTTTCACAAGATCCTCGGGTGCCTTGAATTTCAATCAAGTGACGTCGTAGTGAAGATTTGTGATCGCTCATTTTTAGGTCTATTTTTTTTCATGCCTGGCTGGCGGTCAACTGACACATCCTCCGCGATCGACGTAATGGGGACCGCTGGTCTACACAATAAAATGTGTTCATGTTTGAGTGCCACTCAGAGACAAATTTGAGTGGCAAAAAGGATGTTGACTGACCAAAAACGTGCAGAGATTGGTTGAATTTGCATAGTTGGCACCATGCAAAATCCCGAATGGACTGATTTAACAATATAATTAATGATTTAGACTAGAGTATTCAGACCCCTCGAGAATATCTTCAAATTCACAGTTAAAAACGACAATTCTCAGTGTAAAGACAATAGTTTGAATGTGGCGACTCACCTGTAAAATGCTGTTCAAATAGCAGGTGTTGCCACCGTTGCTGAAGCCCACGAACGGCACCAAGTTGTCTCTTTTCTCACTTGGTGGCAAGAAGAGGCCAGGAGAGCCAGGGCGTGAAGATGGAGCAGGCACCACCTGATCACAGCTGCTGAGCAAACATACAGATAAGTTTTAAGCTGAGAAAAATATATACATCAGTAGGCATAACAATCTATGAACGTATTATAGTTATACGATCAATGGTATGTAAGGCATGTGGATTAAAGTTAATAAGTACCAATGATTGTCACACACACACTAGGTGTGGTAAAATTAACCTCTGCATTTGACCCATCCGCTTGTTCACACCCTGGTGTGAACAAGGTGAGTGGAGCAGTGAGCAAGGTGAGGGGAGCAGTGAGCGGCAGCGGTGGCCGCGCCCGGGAATCATTTTGGTGATTTAACCCCCAATTCCAACCCTTGATGCTGAGTGCCAAGGAGGGAGGTAATGGGTTCCATTTTTATAGTCTTTGCTATGACTCACAATTTACCGATCTCAGGGCGGACACTCTAACCACAAGGCCACTGAGCAGGTTAGGAATTAGATTACACCTGCAAAATTAATGTTCCAATGAAGACTTAATTCATCTATAGACTGTTAAGTCCAGTGCTGGAGTATAACAAGATGAGGCATCTGATTTTTAAACAAGTAGTATTCAATAAATATAAAAAAAAAAAAAAGTATGTACACTGGCTTGGCTTCATCTGCTTGAGGCTCAGAGAAATCCAAAACACGCTTAGTGTCCTTCTTCTGGAAGAACTTCAGAGAAAGTTTATTCCTCTTGATGGGGCTCCCCAGAGAGGATACATGTTCACCCTGGAGGCCAGGCATCTTCAGTATTTGAGGCTGCTTTCCCCCAAGGAGTTGCAACAGCGCCACTGTATGGCAAAAGAAAGAAACAATGGGGTTTCAGTTTGCTGCATCAAAGTTTCAAATACAAACACTAATACGCACAAGGCCACGTTTCATCTACGTTGGAATGACACTACAAAGTAGCTGCATTCAAAGACGCATGACTAACGTACATTACTGACTGAACAAGAAATGATATTAATGTCGGTTAGTTGTCGATGTTTTTCGTGGCTGTAGTCTTTTTAGCACACATGTATTGGCACACTGCGGACGACACACACTCGCCGACATGTCAAACTATTTCTATTTACCACTTTGCAGCCTTGATACGCACAAAAAACAAAACTGGGTCAAAACGGTTCGGCGTAAAGGCGGAAGTAGAAAGCGAAACTGTAAGACACGTTTTTGCGACTCCACTGTAAAAGAAGTGAACTACACAATTGGCGACATACTTACAGTCGTATCTTAATTCATTCCTCAATTATTTTTCGAGTTTCTGACTTAAATCCCTTTACAGTTTCATTGCCGCTCCACCACAACTTGGCGCTTTTTTCCATCGGACAAACTGCTGACTTGTGCGCCGCCGGTGTGTCTTGCACTAAATTGAAACGTCAGATATTCCTTTTAGGATAACTAGCAATCGTGATAGTAAACTATATTAACATGTCAGTATTTAAATGTTACATTTATGGGCTGAACATATTACAGAACATGAACACTATTCTACTTTTCATCAGGCGTATCATAGGACACCATTTTGTTTTAGGTCCGGCCGGATCATTTGAAAAGCCATGTTTGTAGTTTTCAATAGCCTTCTTTTCGAAGCGAAAGTAACTATTCGTTACAAAACAAAATAAATCCGCGGAGATATCCCCATTTATGATGGAAGATATTTTTACATAAAATAGCATAAGTATTAATATTACTACGTTGCAAGCTAAATTTTTCATGAATAAAAGTCGATTTCTTAAAGTGAAACCAAAATTCTCACATTGATTTAATGGTTTAAAATTAATACTACAATTTCGGGAAGATTTTAAAAAGTAGTAAAAACCTTAAATTCTTATCCTTATTGGAGGAATTTGTTTCGGTAGAAAATAGATTGATTGATGGATAGATACGCCCAATTTTTTGTATACATTCTCATTTGTATCTTTATATTTTTGAATGGTCTCCTACCTTTTATTCAACATTAAATATAATATTCAACATATATTCAAAATATTTGACATTAAATATAAAATGCTGATTGATCGACTTTGTTATTGTTTGAAATATTATAATGTATTGGAAGTGCCTACATGTGTTTGTATATTTTCAATGTGTACTGTCTGTATGTTCAATAAAAAAAACTAACAAAAAAAACGCGGTATTAGAAAAAGGACGGCTGTCTGTTCCAATGAAAACATGGCGAGCTGTTTGATATTCTGCAATAATGTTGATACAGACGCGTCTCAAACATCCAAAAAGGTGGCTCTTCAATTGTAGAAATAAGGGGTAGAAAGAAACTAGTATTGTAAGTGACTCGGGGGCCGCATTGGGTTAAAAAAATGTGGCCGGGGGCCAGGCTGTATATATATATATATATATATATATATATATATATATATATATATATATATATATATATATATATATATATATATATATATATATATATATATATATATACACACACACACACACATGTATACATTGTCTTTACAGGTAAAAGCCAGTAAATTAGAATATTTTGAAAAACTTGATTTATTTCAGTAATTGCATTCAAAAGGTGTAAGTTGTACATTATATTTATTCATTGCACACAGACTGATGCATTCAAATGTTTATTTCATTTAATTTTGATGATTTGAAGTGGCAACAAATGAAAATCCAAAATTCCGTGTGTCACAAAATTAGAATATTACTTAAGGCTAATACAAAAAAGGGATTTTTAGAAATGTTGGCCAACTGAAAAGTATGAAAATGAAAAATATGAGCATGTACAATACTCAATACTTGGTTGGAGCTCCTTTTGCCTCAATTACTGCGTTAATGCGGCGTGGCATGGAGTCGATGAGTTTCTGGCACTGCTCAGGTGTTATGAGAGCCCAGGTTGCTCTGATAGTGGCCTTCAACTCTTCTGCGTTTTTGGGTCTGGCATTCTGCATCTTCCTTTTCACAATACCCCACAGATTTTCTATGGGGCTAAGGTCAGGGGAGTTGGCGGGCCAATTTAGAACAGAAATACCATGGTCCGTAAACCAGGCACGGGTAGATTTTGCGCTGTGTGCAGGCGCCAAGTCCTGTTGGAACTTGAAATCTCCATCTCCATAGAGCAGGTCAGCAGCAGGAAGCATGAAGTGCTCTAAAACTTGCTGGTAGACGGCTGCGTTGACCCTGGATCTCAGGAAACAGAGTGGACCGACACCAGCAGATGACATGGCACCCCAAACCATCACTGATGGTGGAAACTTTACACTAGACTTCAGGCAATGTGGATCCTGTGCCTCTCCTGTCTTCCTCCAGACTCTGGGACCTCGATTTCCAAAGGAAATGCAAAACCATTTATTGACTTAATTAAAAAAAAAAAATCTGTACTTCTGGTGTTTATAGCTTCTACTAAATATTATTTTTAATTATTATTTAAATTTAAATTTAAAGTGTTCTTTAAATTTCTTCTTCAAATTCTTCCTTAAATTCAAATTCCTCTTGAAATTATTCTTCAAATTTAAATTATTTTATTTCATATTTAAAATATTTGAATTCTAATTATTCTTCCAAGTTCTCTTCAAATTATTGTCAAAATATTTTCTAAAATGTCTTATTTAAATTTAATTTTTTCTTTGAATTCCTTTTCAAATTCTCCAAATTCAAATCCTTCTTCGTGGATTTCTTCTTAATGCAGTGGTTAAAGTCAATGGACTTCATTGGCCAGCAGGGGTCTCTCGTGTCACTAACACGGTGACGCCATCCAACGGCATCATCCACCGTCACCGGAGCATCTCCACATCTGACAGTCAAGCCCAGGCTACTCGTCCACGAATTGAACGGTGAGACACTATTTATGTTTTCTCGGCTCTCTCTTGTGTGCATTTCAGAAAAGAAAACGTTTACTTGTTTCCGCCCGAGTGGTTCATTTGAATCACGTGCAGTGTTGATCTAAATGTGGAGGTGATGCAGAGTTGTTTTTGCGAGAAGAAGACGCTCGCATGACTTAAATGCTGTGCGAGGGGGGTTGGGTCAAGGAATGAAATGTGTGTAATATCTCATTGAGGGGAGGTGTTGGTCAGTAACGATGGTGTTTATGCATAATCGAGCCCATGCTGCAGAGTGAGCTGCATGGTCAGCAGCAAGTGAATGCATCGGTGGACTATAGTGGCAGCTCCACCAGGAGCCTTCATGACCTGGTCACCAAGTGTTTTTAGTCACACGGTGACGGATGGCAGCAGTTGAGATGTGCATGACTTACTACCACCTCCATAGTAACATGTTGTATAGCCACGGTCTTTCGGATCTCTTCATACTACAGGGATGGGTTGGCTTCAGCAGTAAAGTAAAGCTAGGTGGAGGTCACATATCACATGCCACATCAGGGCTCTGTTGACTATGTTTAATAATACTCAGTGATTTAAAGGCCAGCAGGTGTTTCATCCAGAAAGTTACTGCGCAGTCCATCAACAACTAGACGACAATCCATTTTACTATGCATTGCACTCTCTATTAGTAAACATTTTACATTTTAGCAGCAAGACAAGTGTACACATCTCTGTTAAAGTGTTTTCAACAGTGGCGGGCCGTGCGTTTCCCACCTAGGCCTTCAGTGATGTCCAACTTCAATGATTACCACATGACCATTGCTGGAGAAATACTATACAGGAAGACATTTACTGGGCAGCCCTTTGAGACACTTGTGATTTAGTGCTATATAAATCAATCAATCAATCAATCAATGTTTATTTATATAGCACTAAATCACAAGTGTCTCAAAGGGCTGCACAAGCCACAACGACATCCTCGGTTCAGATCCCACATCAGGGCAAGGAAAAACTCAACCCAGTGGGATGACAATGAGAAACCTTGGAGAGAATCGCAGATGTGGGCGACCCCCCACCCCCTAGGGCGACCGGTGCAATGGTCGTCGTGTGGATCTAGCATAATATTGTGAAAGTCCAGTCCATAGTGGATCTAAACATAATAGTGAGAGTCCAGTCCATAGTGGGGCCAGCAGGAGACCATTACGAGCGGAGACAGGTCAGCAGCGCAGAGATGTCCCCAACCGAAGCACAGGCGAGCGGTCCACCCCGGGTCCCGACTCTGGACATCCAGTACTTATAAATAAACATTGATTGATATTATTGCCGCCTAATCTACAACATTTTTATATAAGACGAGTGCAGGCTCATAACTTGAGAGGCTTTGGATATTTCTTATTGCCGAGAGCTCAAACCACTCGGAAACGTTTTTGTGTGTCTGTATGCAGAGTAAAACTATGGAACAAACTGGATTTACAACACAAGCAATGCCAAACTATTAATCGATTTAAACTATTATACAAACATGGGGTCTGGTTCAAATATAGAGATGAGGGTCTTTAATTTGACCTGCTGTTGTACTCTGTCTCAAAGTGTTAACATGTGCTCAGTGTTTCCTTACCATTATTGCTATGTTGTCTATTACCATTGTTGGCATTTTGTTTATTACCATTGTTGGTATATTCATTATTCCTACATTGTTGATACAAATTATTGTTACAGTGTAATAATTATTGTTACCTGTGGCAATGCCACTATGATACAACATCTGTATTATAATCCTTGAACAAAGTAACAGTGAAACTCATGTGAATAATCACTGAATGGATAACTAGGGGTGGGATTAAATACATTATCTTCTTCCCACTCCCTTTCAGGCAAAACTGGACAATCATGCATTACATACTATACATTACATTTTGCACTATATTCATTTATATTATTAAGTGCTGTCAACTTTGTACTTTTTTATGTCATTGCCTGAAATAAATAAAAAAAAAATAAAAAAATTGAAGCTCATCAACAGTGTACAAAACGGGTTATTTTCTGGCGCATTTAAAAATCAATAAACCCGTATCAGCAATTAAAACATATCTTATGTGGTACTGTCAAATATTTTTAATTGCAAAAAACACATTAAACAGGAAAAAAATAAAGAAATAAAATATTTGAACTCACAATTAGTAGAACCCATTCAACGCCGTATAAGCCAGCGGTGTTGCTCGTTGTGTGGCGGGCATTTCCCTATTTCATCGCCGGGACAGCTGAGCTAGCTTCCGGGGTTGGCCGACATGGTCTCACAAGATGTAGTTTCTCTTTAAATATCCTTCTTGAAAATGGCCTTGCAAATATATGTGTTGTCTTGTCTAATCATAAAAGATGCAGACGAGGCGTGTTGGCTGACTTCTTAAAGTTTACTCCACAGCGTGCTCATAAATAACATGTCTACATTCAACAACCTAAACGGGGCTACTGCGCATGCTCTTCACTACTGTGGCATGCTGGGTAATGGAGTTCTTATGTTACCTAGCTCATAACATCACAATATATATCTATTAGGCCAGCTAGAAGGCCTTAATGACAACAACTCGTGATCTGATTGGCTATCGCAACTGTCTGTCAAATGTTTGTGTCCGTTCACTTATAGTGCACGGACGCCAGCATTGTTGATTCTGAAGGCCACGGGCAGATTTCGTACAGCATGGCAACATAAGCTAGCTGAATTATGATTGGATAAAAACTCTAACCTGAAAACAACAGCGCTGGAAGGAGCTTAATATGACATGAAGAGAATATGAATACATTTAGATATTTAGGGAAAGTAAATAAAAAATGTTATCTTTAATTATGATCATGATTACTGGTTACGTTAGGCCAGCAGGGAAGGCCTTGCTGGCCCTGACGGCACACCACTGGTTTTCAATTATACTATTCTTGCTTCAACCTGGAACCTGCCCCTTCTTGGGCTTGATGTGATTGACAAATGCCCCAAAATAACACCTAATGAATCACTTTAATGTGTAATTGTACTCTTTGATGCCATTAGACATTAGAGATGTCTCGATACATCTTTTTCAGTATGGATTAGATTTATATAGCGCTTTTCTAGACACTCAAAGCGCTTCACAGAGAAGTGAGAACCCATCATTCATTTACACCTTTTGGTGGTAAGTTACATTTGTAGCCACAGCTGCCCTGGGGTAGATTGACGGAAGCGTGGCTGCCAGTTAATGCTTACGGCCCCTCCGACCACCACCCATCATTTATTCACCAAGGACACAACAGCAGTGATTTGGATGGCAAGAGGTGCCATCGGGGATCGAACCTGCAACCCTCAAGTTTCTGGCATGGCTGCTCTACCCATCACGCCATGCCGCCCCAATATCAATATCAGCACAAATCACATCACATCATAAATCACAACTGTCGCAAAGGGCTTAACAAACTCACAGCGACATCCCCTAATCTAAAACCACATTGGGGCAAGAAAAAACTTAAAAGGCTCCAGCTCGAGAAAAAGAAGAAACCATGAGAAGGGATCGGAGATGTAGAGAACTCACTTCCAAGGTCGGCTGCAAGGGAGTTTGAGTGGCTATAATTACTGAATGTATAAATGAATAGGTCATGGAGGAGTCCAGTCTATCGGGAAGCCAAAAGAATCTTTCAGCCAGGTCATCTACAATACATACTTTTATTATTTTGTAGTGTAGAACAATATAATAGGTTAGATCAAGTGAAATTACTCACGGAACAATGAAAGATATAAAAAAACAATAAACTTACGGAGGACTTATGCTGTCTTTAAATTTGAAGTGGAGTGGTAATTTGTTTCTGGCGACACCTCGTGGTCACAATGATAATTAGAAGTTAAGCTTATGAGTCATGATACAGTAAGATGAACCATGCGGACACATTTGTTCCTGGATTGTTTCTAATATTCCTCTGCCTTGGAGACTTTGGGCCTGATTTACTAAAGGTCTGCGTGCACTAAACACGTGCAAAGCTGATCTATAAAAGTGTGCAAAGAGGATTGTGTCTGTTAAGTGAGCAGAATGAGGTGTGCTATCCATTTTGCGTCTTTCTTCATTATTATGCAGAATATATGCTGATCATCAAAACGCACACAATACCGGAAGGAGAAAATGCAAATATATCAATTAGCACGCGCAATGTGATTCATCAACACTCGTCACCATTTTGCCACCACTATTTGTCGTTTTATTTAGCACGCACGTGTTAGAAGGAGGTGCAAACTGACAGTTCCACACACGGCTGCAGGATCAGTGCTTGCGTTGCAAAGACAGACAATGGACATACGAGAATCCTCTGTCCTACGTGTGTGTGTTGGTGGACGATCAGAAATAAAAATATTACACATATTGTCTATTCAGCAATTTCATTTTATAATTGTATTGCTGCTGGATGACTGCATAAAATGAATTCAATCGACGCTTTTTGGTGTCTGCTGGTTGTTTTTTTTCTATATTTTTTAATTTTTTATTCAGTAAATAAATTACTATAATATATATATATAATATATACACATAAAAAGGCGTCTTTCATTATGCAAATTCCTGCGTTTGAATCATTTCAGGCGCACAAATGCGCCGGTGATGCGATCCACAGCTTTGCACACTGAATGTGAAAGTGAGAAAAAAGTGTCAGAATGTGTCAGTGTGCATATGTTTCTGTCGTCTCAATTGTGGTTCAGAAAAGGCGTTAAAGATTAGAGTTGTGTCCTGCCAGTTCGACACATCGCACACAGGTAGGAGCATGGTAACATGAATGTGAAGAAAATGATCGTCTCCGTGGAAAACGCCCCGTATGCACGCAAAATCCTAATTTAAATAGGGCGCTCTGCACCACTTTTCAATTGCACACAAATTGCTAATACATTACACTAGAGATGTCCAATAATATCGGACTGCCGATATTATCGGCCGATAAATGCTTTAAAATGTAATATTGGTATCGGTTTCAAAAAGTAAAATGTATGACTATTTAAAACGCCGCTGTGTACACGGACGTAGGGAGAGGTACAGAGCGCCAATAAACCTTAAAGGCACTTCCTTTGCGTGCCGGCCCAGTCACATAATATCTGCGGCTTTTCACACACACAAGTGAATGCAATCCATACTTGGTCAACAGCCATACAGGTCACACTGAGGGTGGCCGTATAAACAACTTTAACACTGTTACAAATATGCGCCATACTGTGAACCCACACCAAACAAGAATGACAAACACATTTCGGGAGAACATCCGCACCGTAACACAACATAAACACAACAGAACAAATACCCAGAACCCCTTGCAGCACTAAATCTTCCGGGACGCTACAATATACACCCCCCCTCCCCCCTACCCCACCTCAACCCCGTCCCCCCACCTCAACCTCCTCATGCTCTCTCAGGGAGAGCATGTCCCAAATTCCAAGCTGCTGTTTTGAGACATGTTAAAAAAAATAATGCACTTTGTGACTTCAATAATAAATATGGCAGTGCCATGTTGGCATTTTTTTCCATAACTTGAGTTGATTTATTTTGGGAAAACCTTGTTACATTGTTTAATGCATCCAACGGGGCATCACAACAAAATTAGGCATAATAATGTGTTAATTCCACGACTGTATATATTGGTATCGGTTGATATCGGAATCGGTAATTAAGAGTTGGACAATATCGGAATATCGGATATCGGCAAAAAAGCCATTATCGGACATCTCTACCTTACACCCACTCACACTACATGCAATTTGGTCTTTTTCTAGCGCGTTATATTTGGCCCTTTGTATGTGTAAGTAATATGCAACTATAATTATTTGATACTTGTTTATATTGACAAATATGATGTTTTAGCGTGAAATATTTTTAAATTAAGGACACCTATTACGTATGTCTAGCTTGTGTGCTATTGTGTGCTTAGCTGTTGTGTAGCTTAACATAAATGACTTCACTAAAATACAAGAAACGACTAACCTTGTGTGCTTACAGGAGGACATTTCGATGTTGATTGGCTGTTCAGCACAAGTAAACACGCTGCAGGACTGTTTGTATCAGAGATTATACCGGACATTTTACATGCGAGTCGAAATCATAAGATACTTTTTTTTTTTTTGCTGCTATCGCACAAATATACAATATAAATATTGGATTGGGAGACCCGTATAAGGCTTTGGTGTGCACTTGAAAAAAGGAGGTCTGTTACCAGTGTTTTGATCAGCAAACAGCCAAATTCAAGCCACTGATTCCTTAGAGGATAAGATGTCGCTTTGTTGGATGTGTGCAAACGATCCAATAGTGAATACACACACTTCAATACAGTGGCCACCTGCAGGCAAATCTCAAAAGAGTTTAACCCCCAACCTGGGGTAGTAATGAGGGTCATTGTCAAAGCATCGCGCAGTCAAGCTGGCTCCTATCAAGGCAGGCTTTGTCCCAAGGGGCAAAGAATTCTCGTAGCTGGAAGAGCAGAGGTGGGCGGGTTGGAAGTGCAAACTCTTTGGCCCGCGATAAGAAACCCCCTCCTTTTTCCACCTGCAATGTACCCCAGCAGGGCAATAAGGGTAAAATAAGAGCACATTGAGCGATATGCAGAGGTGCACTCCAAGAATGTCTGGCATGTTACATTTCACCTGGCAACAACCCACCTGTATAAACCCTTTCCCCTTCCAACTAGATACACTGTAGTATCCCATGCTGAGACACAAAATGTTATTGGATCTGTATTTAACAAGCACCAAAGTGTGCATCTTTTGGAACTAGACAGTTTTGTGTTGTCTCTTGTTTGGGTTTGTTTTGTTGCATCTGTATGTGGCTGTTGTGAAAGCATTTTAGTAGTGTGTATAAGAGTGTTTCAGTAGTGTGTATAAGAGTGTTTCAGTACTGTGTGTGAGCGAAAAAGATTTCAGTTGTTTATGTGAGAGCATTTCAGTAGTGTGTATAAGAGTGTTTCAGTAGTGTGTGAGAGAAAAACATTTCAGTTGTTTATGTGAGAGCATTTCAGTAGTGTATGTAAGAGGTAATTCTGAATAATGTCCCTAACGGCCCCTCATACCTTTCTGCTTATTGTCTACGACTGAATACATTGTATTTTACTCGAGTGTCTATTTGCCGTGCTGGGTTGCGTGTATTTTCCATACATGGCGTTAAAGTGTCCAAGAACACCAGAAAATGTTGCTAGATTCGTCGCAAGTCTAAAAGCATATCTCAAGGTGCCTCATCACACGCTAAATATTGTGACAAAGTTGCTAAGTTAGCAACACTGATACCTCCTGCCACCTCTTCTTATTCTCTGGCAGACCAGGTGTGTTCAAGGGTCCTTCTGATGCTGACATTATTGACACTGATTTCACAGTTCTGAACCTAAAAAACTATATCTACAGGTACGACCCACACACCAAAATAGACACAGTAGTTATTTTAAGCTTGTTTTGTCACAAGTTTCGGCACATTTTGCAACGCTCGCTTTTAGCTCCAAAATGGGTGCGGACCTGCATCAGCCTGCTGACGCCACCTGCAGAAAACTGAAGGCAATTTCATATTGCTTACTATGTGTTTTAGTAGCATCTTCATCCCAAATCATGTTATTTTTGGCCAGAATTTGAAAAAAAAAAAATCAAATATGTCTGCCAGATACATTGTTGCAGGTTGTAGCAATACAACTAAAGAAGGGGTCCGCCTTCCTACAGTTTGAAATGATGAGAACATGAGGAAAATATTAACGTCTCCAGCCAAATTGCCTTGCACAAAACGGGACAGACCAAACGAGAGGAGTGTAATTTGCAGCACTCGTTGCGATCCTGAAAATCAGGAGCACCCTCGAGGCGATAAAGACTGAATCAGAATCTGCAGAAAAACGGACAAAGAAAAACAAACATGGCCCTTAAAAATAGAGAAAAAAAAGGTATGTCACTTGTATTCTATTTTGCATCTTCTTCTACTGACATTTTCCTCAAGATGTTTGAGGAAATGCTGAAAGAGCAGGAGAAAAAACAGGCTATGGTGTCTGTGGAAGAGCAGGGAAGTCCAAAAATGGTGATTCTTTAAATTTATGTTTTGTTTATAATGTTAACCATATTCGTTTTGAAGTAATCATGAACCAGTGCAACAAAAACATGTAATGAGTAGAGATGTCCGATAATATCGGCCGATAAATGCTTTAAAATGTAATATCGGAAATTATCAGTATCGTTTTTTTATTATCGGTATCGTTTTTTGTTTTTTTTAATTAAATCAACATACAAAACACAAGATACACTTACAATTAGTACACCAACCCTAAAAACCTCCCTCCCCCATTTACACTCATTCACACAAAAGGGTTGTTTCTTTCTGTTATTAATATTCTGGTTCCTACATTATATATCAATATATATCAATACAGTCTGCAAGGGATACAGTCCGTAAGCACACATAATTGTGCGTGCTGCTGGTCCACTAATAGTGCTAACCCTTAACAGTTAATTTTACTCATTTTCATTAATTACTAGTTTCTATGTAACTGTTTTTATATTGTTTTACTTTCTTTTTTATTAAAGAAAATGTTTTTAATTTATTTATCTTATTTTATTATTATTATTTTTTTTTACAAAGGACCTTATCTTCACCATACCTGTTTGTCCAAATTAGGCATAATAATGTGTTAATTCCACGATAGTATATATCAGTATCGGTTGATATCGGTATCGGTAATTAAGGGTTTGGTCAATATCGGAATATCGGATATTGGCAAAAAGCCATTATCGGACATCCCTAGTAATGAGTCAAGTTAAAGTACCAATGATTGGTAGGTATGGTGAAATTTGTCCTCTGTATTTGACCCATCTCCTTGTTCACCCCCTGGGATGTGAGGGGAGCAGTGAGCAGCAGCGGTGGCCGCGCCCGGGAATCAACCCCCAATTCCAACCCTTAATGCTGAGTGCCAAGCAGGGAGGTAATGGGTCCCATTTTTATAGTCTTTGGTATGACTCGGCCGGGGTTTGAACTCACGAGTCACGACCTACCGATCTCAAACACTCTAACCACTGAGTAGGTTATTAAAGTAGCGATTATAGTAGTGATTAAAGCAATAGTTTTACATGCCTTTATCCATACTGTCTATGCGGGGGAATGGCCTCCTGGCCTTCTGTGGATGACGTCGCACCAAGAGGAAGCGATGGCAATGGGACATTCCAAGTAGTTATTTAATCCGATTACTCAAAAACTAATTGTCATTATGGGGAATGACTGCCAGATTCATTTTTAGGAACAAAAAAATACATTGATGAACTTGTTAGTGAAATTTCAGTCATGTGGACGCGTTGGCCCCTTCAATAAGCAGAGTTACGATGCCATCCGTTCGCGGCAAATGTATTTGCAGCGGTCGAAATGTATTTATGACGGCCCGCCACAAATAAATGGATGTATGGGAAACACTGGACTAGGAATTTACCACAGTGAAAAAAGTTTTCCCTTCCAATCATCAATCAATCAATCAATCAATGTTTATTTATATAGCCCTAAATCACAAGTGTCTCAAAGGGCTGCACAAGCCACAACGACATCCTCGGTATAGCCCACATAAGGGCAAGGAAAAACTCACCCCAATGGGACGTCGATGTGAATGACTATGAGAAACCTTGGAGAGGACCGCATATGTGGGTAACCCCCCCCCTCTAGGGAGACCGAATGCAATGGATGTCGAGTGGGTCTAACATAATATTGTGAGAGTCCAGTCCATAGTGGATCCAGCATAACAGTAAGAGTCCAGTCCACAGTGGGGTCAGCAGGAAACCATCCCGAGCGGAGACGGGTCAGCAGCGCAGAGATGTTCCCAACCAATATACAGGCGAGCGGTCCACCCCGGGTCCCGACCCCGGACAGCCAGCACCCCATCCATGGCCACCGGATCTGTGTGTCTTCCCCTCCACAAGGGATAGGGGGCAGCAGAGGAGAAAAGAAAAGAAACGGCAGATCAACTGGTCTAAAAAAAGGGGGGCTATTCAAAGGCTAGAGTATACAAATGAGTTTTAAGATGGGACTTAAATGTTTCTACTGAGGTAGCATCTCTAATTGTTACCGGGAGGGCATTCCATAGTACTGGAGCCCGAATAGAAAACGCTCTACAGCCCGCAGACTTTTTTTGGGCTCTGGGAATCACTAATAAGCTGGAGTTCTTTGAACGCAGATTTCTTGCCGGGACATATGGTACAATACAATCGGTAAGATAGGCTGGAGCTAGACCGTGTAGTATTTTATACGTAAGTAGTAAAACCTTAAAGTCGCATCTTAAGTGCACAGGAAGCCAGTGCAGGTGAGCCAGTATAGGCGTAATATGATCAAACTTTCTTGTTCTTGTCAAAAGTCTAGCAGCCGCATTTTGTACCAACTGTAATTTTTTAATGCTAGACATAGGGAGACCCGAAAATAATACGTTACAGTAATCGAGACGAGACGTAACGAACGCATGAATAATGATCTCAGCGTCGCTAGTGGACAAAATGGAACGAATTTTAGCGATATTACGGAGATGAAAGAAGGCCGTTTTAGTAACACTCTTAATGTGTGACTCAAAGGAGAGAGTTGGGTCGAAGATAATACCCAGATTCTTTACTGAGTCGCTTTGTGTAATTGTTTGGTTGTCAAATGTTAAGGTGGTATTATCAAATAAATGTCGGTGTTTAGCAGGACCGATAATCAGCATTTCCGTTTTCTTAGTGTTGAGTTGCAAGAAGTTAGCAGACATCCATTGTTTAATTTCATTAAGACACGCCTCCAGCTGACTACAATCCGGCGTGTTGGTCAGCTTTAGGGGCATGTAGAGTTGGGTGTCATCAGCATAGCAATGAAAGCTAACACCGTATTTGCGTATGATGTCGCCTAGCGGCAGCATGTAAATACTAAAGAGTGCAGGGCCAAGAACCGAACCTTGGGGGACTCCGCACGTTACCTTAACATAGTCCGAGGTCACATTGTTATGGGAGACGCATTGCATCCTGTCAGTAAGATAGGAGTTAAACCACGACAAGGCTAAGTCTGACATACCAATACGTGTTTTGATACGCTCTAATAAAATATTATGATCGACGGTATCGAAAGCAGCGCTAAGATCAAGAAGCAGCAACATAGATGACGCATCAGAATCCATCGTTAGCAGTAGATCATTAGTCATTTTTGCGAGGGCTGTCTCCGTAGAGTGATTTGCCCTGAAACCGGATTGAAAAGGTTCACAGAGATTGTTAGACACCAAGTGTTCATTTAGCTGCTGTGCGACAATTTTTTCGAGGATTTTCGAGATAAACGGAAGGTGGGACACCGGCCGGTAGTTTACCATGAGGTCAGGATCGAGGTTAGGTCTTTTGAGCAAAGGATGAATAACCGCTTTTTTGAATGCTAGTGGAACAGTGCCAGAGGAGAGTGATAAGTTTATAATATTTAGCACTGATGGACCTAATAATACAAAAAGCTCCTTAATAAGTTTCCCAGGAAATGGGTCAAGTAAACATGTTGTTTGTTTTGTCCCATTGACACATCTTAACAATTCCTCTAATGTTATTTCATCAAAGAGAGAGAAACTATTTTGGAGGGCGGTAGATACAGTCGTATCTGTGTTAATAGAACCCAGTTGTAGCTGCGATGCATTGTCTTTAATCTCCTTTCTAATGAGTTCAATTTTCTTATTAAAGAAATTCATAAAATCATCTGCTGAGTGGGTGGAGCTACTGGGAGGAGTCCCTTGTTGGGTTAGCGATGCTACTGTACTAAACAAAAATTTCGGATCATTTTTGTTGAGGTGGATGAGATTTGAGTAATATTTAGCTTTAGCTAGGGTAAGCATGTGTTTATAAGTTGTTAAACTATCACTCCATGCTTGATGGAAAACCTCAAGTTTAGTAGCGCGCCATTTGCGTTCCAGCTTTCTACATGATAATTTATGGGCTTTAGTTTCTTCTGTAAACCATGGGGTGCGCCTTTTAGGGGCTCTTTTAAGCTTTAGCGGTGCTATACTATCAATGGTGTCGCGCAGGGCGTCGTTAAAGTTGTTAGTGAGGTTATCAATAGAGCCGACATAGTTTGGGAATGGTGCCATTACCGAAGGCAGTAGGCCAGCAAGAGTCATCGTTGTGGCAGCATTAATGTTGCGGCTGCTATAGTAGTTATTATTATTAGTTTGTTGACAATGAGTCAGAACTTCGAATTTTATAAGGTAATGATCGGACATTACTTTAGTATACGGGAGTATCGTAACTTTGGAGGTGGTGACACCCCTGACCAGCACTAGATCTATCGTATTTCCGTTGCGATGCGTAGGTTCATTTATTATTTGTGTAAGACCACAGCTATCAATTATAGTCTGGAGCGCCATGCACTGAGGGTCCGATGGGGTATTCATATGGATATTAAAGTCCCCCATTATGATTATATTGTCGGCGTGCGTCACTAAATCAGCAACGAACTCTGAAAATTCACTGATGAAGTCCGAATTGGGTCCTGGGGGGCGGTAGATAACAGCCAGGTGGAGAGGCAGCGGTGTGACAAACCTCATAGTAAGCATCTCAAACGAGTTATATTTATTATTTAGGTTCGGGGTAAGATTAAAGTTTTTATTGTGGATGAGTGCAACTCCCCCACCCCTTTTAATGGGACGGGCAATATGCGCTCCCGCATAGCCAGGAGGAGACGCCTCACCCAGCGCAAAGAAATCGTCTGGTTTGAGCCAGGTCTCGGCGAGACCAATAACGTCAAGATTATTGTCTCTAATGACCTCATTAACTAATAACGTTTTGGAAGATAATGATCTTATGTTTAAGAAGCCCATATTATAGGTAGTGGGCTGTTTTGAGGAGTTTTTGTTGAAATTATCCGTAGTAGCAATATTAATAATGTTGTGTTTATTATGTGTAGTGCAATTTAAATAATTACGACCATATCTAGGAATTGATATGACGGGAATTTTCCGATTGTTTGCTTGATGTTGTGATAAACCGAACGCATCATAACTTGCCACCTCAGTAGAGTGCATGTCTACTTCTGACACAGAAAAAACATTTTTTGAGTTGTGTATTGTTGTAAAATAGTTGCTATGTGTGCAGGTATTATCCAGCCTGGCGCTGGCTAGTTCTATTTTAACTAACTTCTCACCCGGACTAGCGCTTCTTTGAGGATTAGCCTTTCGCTTTGTTGTTAGCCCCGCTCGGCATCCCCGCTTCTGCTTCCGCTCACACCGCTTACGTGTCTTCCGTTGACGGTCCACGCTGGCACTTAACTCCGCTGCTTTGGAGGCCGCTGGATGTAGCCAGCGAAGAATCCCCATGCTAGCGAGGAGGTCGAAAGTACCCGCATCTTTCAGCCTATAACGGCCCGATCTATCCACATCCAGAATCGTCTGTCGGTCGTATCTGATCACGAAGTGTCCACGCTGTGAGCCAGCCATGAAATAGACAGAATTGACGGATATTTTTGCCAAATCGCTCTACACTTCCAAGAGCGTCTGCAAGCCGCTGCCATCAGGGCGCCGCCATCTTTCAACTATCATGGGCACGCTGAGTACATACTCTAAACATGAATATCTTAATAGGAACTGTGACGTTTAGCCGAGCGAAAACTCATTCGATTATGCATTTGTGTTTAATGCAGACGGTGTTAAAGCTTGGCCTGCACATTCTCTACTTCACTCTCTCTGCATAGTTTAAAGCATCTGAGCAACCCCTATGCGATGCAGGCTGAAGAGGTGGGTGTATCCACTCAGCCGCTGTGATGTTAGGAAGTCGTAACCCTTCCATCCTACTCAGTCTGCCCTCGACTCTCACTGCTCTCCTGTTTCAGTCGGTCTGTCTGCCCTCCCGTCTGTAGTTTCACTCACCACTCTTCATCAGCAGCGAGGATGCTTTCACACATGCAGGCGCACACACGGACGTAGACGCTCCCCTCCTCGTGGGCACAGTTTGGCACGATAGCGACAATTACTTCGGAAAGAACCAGAAAGTGAAGGACTGTAGCACAGCTGTGGTGCCGTTAATTTCCAAAGGATTCCAAACATAGCTGCAGAGGTAAGGGAAGAACAATTGTGGTACAGTACAGTTTTTTCCCTGTATTGTTTGCCTTCACTCTTCCTCATCTTCCACTCTAATTCTGTTATTGGTTTCTTTTATCCTACTCTTTTCATCTATTCTTTCAACTTTCTATACCCATTGTCTTAACACGTTTTCATTTTAAAGACTTTCAAGTGGCTCTTTTCGGCACCATATGTGCAAACTTAAGCCAACATTTAAGTATTTATACCCAGATCTAGACAGACACTTTTAGGTTCTTTCAGCCTTTTGTATGCTGAGGTTCTTCTTTTGTTTGACTGTTTATTTTTCTGAGCCAGGGATTTACAGCATACGTACTGCAAACACAGGCAATAGGAAGGCCATTCCCACAAGCAGATGCGTGTGCACATACTCACACACCTTCACAATTATTTTTTTTTTTGCCTGTTCTGTTTGTCTTTCATGTCTCTTTTAATGCCAGTCGGTCCCTTTTCCCAAGCTTCTCGTTATCTGTTCCAGTTTTGAGTAAAGTTCCCTGCTGACCTGACTAATGTCTTACAGCTGGTGCATGTGCACGTGCTTACAGCAGGCGCTTATCAGTGGAAAAATGGATGGAGATGGTTTTGAATGTTAATATCTGCTCTTGGAGACATGCATGCATTCACTTTGCATCTCTGCTGTGCCTTTCCCTCGCTCTCGCTCATTTACAACCTCCCCGCCTCCCTCCATCTCCGCTCGCTCAGCGTGTGCATGTATTCACAGTCAGTCCTGGTCGTTACTCTGCATGCCTGCCACAAAGCGTCGGCCATGGATGCTTGGCAAACCTCGGCTACACAATAAAAAAGCGACACACTCCCGCTATAAGAGACTTGTTTACAAGCAGCTGCAGTGCCAGTGTGTGTTTGTCTGTACTATGGATGCATGTTTCATTTGCTTACATAATCGACTTAAGATGTGCAAGCAAAGAAGATATCAGCAATCCACTGACCAGGTTGAAATTGTTGTGGGATATTCATTTTAAAAACAGCAACCCAATCGTTAAAATATCCAATTGCTTGTATTCCACCATGTGACTTCTTCCCGGAAGTGAAAACCATTGTTGGTCAACCAAGCCAAGATGGCTGTTGTGCAGCAAGCAGCACGCAAACTCTTCAGTACCCAAGGGCCCTAGATCTTACTACGAAAAAGAACATACAAGCAAAAAATCTAACTATGTAATGAAATAGATCCCTATACTTTGTCAAAAACAGATTTGTCGAGTGATATCAAGAATTATCTGTTGGTAGTTCTTAGATATGTCAAACTATCGTGTGCTCCAGACATCATTCTACACGACAAACAGATTATAACTTGGAAAAGCATGGAGGTCTACAACTTCTTTGTGTTTTGATGGGTCAAGGAAATTGGTATCAAGATTTTCCCGGATAAATATGCATAGTTTTTGCTCAGATAAGGTTGTATTTCATGATTTAAATTAGTGTCTACAGCCATGTTTGCTTGCCTGTTGTTGTTGCATGCGCCGTTTACGAGTACGCCTGTTTTTCACCGTCTTTATCAAAATATAACTATCGATGTCAACATTGTGTATGTGCTGAAAGCTTAGTTAATGGATGCTGCCTTTGGTAAAATCTTGACTCTGTCAGGTTTTGCTCACATTTGCTTTCTTTTATTCGCAAAGTTGGTGCTTTACGAATCACTCGTAGCAAAAATGTGTTTTAAGAAATATATATATATACATATATATATATATATATATATATATATATATATATATATATATATCCATCCATCCATCCATCCATTTTCTACCGCTTATTCCCTTTGGGGTCGCGGGGGGCGCTGGAGCCTATCTCAACTACAATCGGGCAGAAGGCGGGGTACACCCTGGACAAGTCGCCACCTCATCGCAGGGCCAACACAGATAGACAGACAACATTCACACTCACATCCACACACTAGGGCCAATTTTTAGTGTTGCCAATCAACCTATCCCCAGGTGCATGTCTTTGGAGGTGGGAGGAAGCCGGAGTACCCGGAGGGAACCCACGCAGTCACGGGGAGGACATGCAAACTCCACACAGAAAGATCCCGAGCCCGGGATTGAACCCAAGACTACTCAGGACCTTCGTATTGTGAGGCAGATGCACTAACCCCTCTGCCACCGTGAAGCCCTATATATATATATATATATATATATATATATAGTACCGCGATACCAATGAATCATATTCGGTACTATACCGCCTCTAAAAAGTACCGGTCCACCACCCCCCGCGCCCCCGTCGTCCTCACGTCGTGTCGTTGCTGGTTTACGAGCAGACGAGCATGTTCGGCGGCACACAATCACGGAGTACTTACAAGCAGACACAGTGTGTAGACAGAAAAGGGAGAATTGACGCATTTTGGCTTAAAAACTAACGATAAAGGTGAAACTATGACATGGAAACGCCCTCAGGAAGAGGTGCTTTAAGACATGGCTAGCGGCTAAAGTCCATCGGCAGTCGGCAGTGTTTTAGCTACTTCTAAATCACTAATCCTCGCCTCCATGGCGACAAATAAAGTAAGTTTCTTCCAAGTATCATCCCTGCAGGATGAGAAATAGCTAAACATGTTTCACTACACACCGGCGTCAAAATGTAAACAAATGCCATTGATGGATCTACACCTGACATCCACTGTAATGTACAGGAGCGTATCTTGTCAATACTACTATGATAACGTCGATATTTTTCAGCATAAAAAAAATATTTTTTTGTTTTTTTTAAATTTATATTATGTTTATAAACTCAGGAAATATGTCCCTGGACACATGAGGACTTTGAATATGACCAACGTATGATCCTGTAACGACTTGGTATCGGATTGATACCCAAATTAGTGGTATCATCCAAAACTAATGTAAAGTATCAGACAACAGAAGAACAAGTGATTACTACATTTTAACAGAAGTGTAGATAGAACATGTTAAAAGAGAAAGTAACCAGATATTAACAGTAAATGAACAAGTAGATTAATAATGCATTTTCTTCCACTTGTTCTTAATAATGTTGACAAAATAATAGAATGGAAAATGACACAATATGTTACTGCATATGTCAGCAGACTAAATTAGGAGCCTTTGTTTGCTTACTTACTACTAAAAGACAAGTTGTCTTGTATGTTCACTATTTTATTTAGGGAACAAAATTGCAACAAGAAACAAATGTTTAATGTACCGTAAAGAGTTTTTCTGAAAATAAAGCCAGTAATACCATTTTTTGTGGTCCTCTTTATTTAGAAAAATATCGAAATACATTTTACCAAAATATTGTATCAGGACAACACTTATATATATATGTATGTATGTATGTATGTATATATGTATGTATGTATGTATATATGTATGTATGTATGTATATATGTATGTATGTATGTATGTATATATATACATATATGTATATATATATGTAAAATACCAAGATAATATTTAAATGGGAAATACTAAACGACTACAGTATGTTAAAAATATATCAAACAAACCTTTAACGAAAAGATCGCTGAAAACTCGTGCATTCTTCGACTAGAGTGTGTGCCACATTTCTTGTCGTCTTTTGTAAAATCGTGCACTCGTCCGCCCTTCTTGATTACCTCTCAAGGAACTCTGAAGAAACGCTTATCCTTTTCGCAATTTCTACGGTTCGTACAGCCGAAAACAACGCAAGCATAGGGCATTTTTCTTCGAGGAAATAGCACTTAGTACTGACGGAGGCAGATAATTACATATATCCATATTTGTGTGTTACTTCTTTACTTTCATAGTCATATTACAAACAGCTAGTGTTCTTCCAGTTGTTCTCTTTTGGTTGTCTGCAAGTACTGTGTGTGTCAACCTTGAGCTCGGAATGCAGGGAGTAAAAAATACTCCTTTTTCTTAACTTATCCTGTCCTGTCTCTTCTCAGAGTAGAACAATGGAGGTTTGTATTACTTCTGGAGGGTGGGGGCGAGGGAGACATTATAGAAGAGAAGTTTTTTCGTATGTTAGATTAGACCATTTTAGCTGCGCTAGTGAAAGCTTCTGTACTGGATTGGTCTCACGTTTATTTTCAAAGCTTTGAAAATAAATCACAAAATACCCATTCTGTCTGGTGGTCAAAGAACTCAGCTTATGTGTCATCAAAAGAACTTGGGAGTGACCAGCAACTTAAATTCCCTGGGAGGAACATCTGGTCCAAAACGCAACAGTACCCATTGAGAACAGACGCTGGCTGGACACCACGCATATTTAATAAGCCGCACCTGACGTCATGTAAATTCAAGCAATAACTACAGGAACCTGCCATCCATATGTGTTAATTATTATTCACACACATAATGTACCCATTGTCAAATGCATCTAGTTTGACTCATCCCATCCGCTACTCTACGTGTGTGTGTCAGTATGATGTCCTTAGAGGTGCTGAGAGGTGATTCATTTTATCTTGCAGGCTCGCGGCTTGAGAGGCCTTGCTGTAATGAGGCTATAATGTGTGAGTTGCAAAGTGAAACTGACGGAAGAATTATCTGTAAGATGTGCCGGGGAAACATAATCAGCAAAACAGGGTTTTGCTTTCACACAAATAATTAGTTTTGTTTTTATGATGATCTGATGTGAAAGTTCTGTCACCGCACTTTTTTGAATGCCAGATTTATTTTTGAAAAACCTGTTCATGCAGATAATCGTGATCATGTGCAATAAATATCACAGTTATCATAACATCATCAAGTTAATACCTTAGTTTAAATACTTGAGTTTGGTATTGATATCGCACAGAAGGCTTACCGTATATTCCGGACCATAGGGCTTACCGGATTATAAGACGCACTGCCGATGAATGGTGTATTTTAAAAATGTTTTCATACAAAAGGCGCATTAAAGGAGACATATTATAATTTTTTTTCTAAATGGAAAACATTTCCTTGTGGTCTACATAACATGTAATGGTGGTTATTTGGTCAAAATGTTGCATAGATTATGTTTCACAGATCATATTCAAGCCGCTTTCTGACAGTCGCTTCAGGATTCACCGTTTTGTGGGCGGTCTTATTTACGTGGCTCACCTTCGGCAGCGTCTTCTCCCCGTCATCTTTGTTGTAGCGGTGTAGCGTGCAAGGACGGGGGTGAAAGAAGTGTCAAAAGATGGAGCTAACTGTTTTAATGACATTCAGACTTTACTTAAATCAATAACGGAGCAGCATCTCTTCTTCCATGGCTCACTAGTGCAACAACAACGCCGGAAATGTGTCCCGTGAAAAACCGTCCGACCGGAACTTAATAACTAAAGTTCCTTGGGTGAATGATGTCAACTCATTACGTATGTTTTAGCGCTTTCATGGCGAGTTTACTGACAGATATAAGTAAGAACTTTACACTACTTTATATTAGAAATGGCAACAGTGGAGGATGAATGTCCCATAACAAGAAGATAGAGAAAAAGACGAAGCTTATCGACTACGGCGTCATCACGGACTACAAAGGCGGACGCGCACAATTTTTCAGGACTTATCCAGATCCCAAATACACATTAGCATGTACCAGAAGGTAAGAAAAGTTGCTTTTGCATAATATTGCGAAACAAAACGCCAGATAATATGTCTTACCTTATACACACACCATAGTAATACTCATATGTTGAAGCGCAGTACAATTCATCGAGCGGTGCGGCTTCATAGCTTACAAAAGTCGTACTAAAACATTTTGATAGATTTTTGAGCGCCGTGTGTAATGTTCTATATTTTCAATGCAACATATAAAATGTTGGTGTTGTTTACTTGAGTCATATTGCCATCATATTGCAGTCTACATGTATCTCTTATGTTTGACTGCATCTACTGGTCACACTTATCATTACATCATGTACCAAATAAAATTGCTATGAGGTCGTTAAGCAAAACCAGAATTATTCCGTACATTAGGCACACCGGGTTATAAGGCGCACTGTCGAGTTTTGAGGAGAACAAAACTGATTTTAAGTGCGCCTTATAGTCCGGAAAATACGGTAATCATTTCACTCTAACCGAGCAACAGGGAAAATTTGGGCTTTTGTTGGGGTTAAACGAAGTGTCATAACTAGTGAATTGTTGAGAGTGAAAGTCTGGTCTATGTACACTCAAACATACACATCTTGTACTCCCTCAGCTGTCTGTGGCTTAAGAAAAACCTTGTTTGTGGCCCTATTCCAGTTACCAGCAGGGATGGACGATGTAACCTAAAATCTATATATTGCAGCCTCCTGCGATAACAAAATATATTATTTGTAATCCATCCATCCATTTTCTACCGCTTATCTCTCTCGGGGTCTCGTGGGAGTGACTATCCCAGCTGCATTCGGGTGGAAGGCAGTGTACACCCTGGACAAGTGGCCACCTCATTGCAGGGCCAACACAAATAGACAATCATTCACACTCACATTCATATAAATGACAATAGAACAGTTTCATAACTGTTAACACATGTTCCTTATTTGGCTGCTGATGTCTGCGGTAACATATTGCGCTATTTCAGCTTGTATTATTTTCCCAAAACTATTGTTAATATAATTACCAGTTGGTAGCTGGTTCCTCTCTGTTGTAACATGGTTCTATCTACACGTCTGTTAAAATCTACTAAGCACTTATTCTTCTATTGTTTTGGCTACTTAACATTCATTCCGGGTGACACGACACAGTTGGGTATCAATCTAATACACATTATCATGAAAAATGTGCAATAACTGTACCCACTTGGCATCCATTGCAGCCGGTCACCCAGGAGGGGTTTTACCACATCTGTAACCCCTTCCCAAGCATCCCAAGGTTTCTGTGTTTTCCCATTTTGGGTTTTGAGTTTTTCCTTACCTGGATGTGGGTTCAGATATGTGATGTCATTGTGGTTTGTGTAGCCCTTTGGGGCACCTGTGACTAAGGGCTATATAAATAAACTTTGATTGATTGATTGAATATCAAGTACCGGTAGCAATGCCAATGATGATACTTTAATTAAAATTTTCAAGTTCATTAAATGATAACATTTTTGATCACAATTATATTCCAACAAAAAAGGATAGTGGGGTCCAATATCAATAAATATTTAATGTATTTCCCAATTAATTTTGATCACGTACAATATTTTGAGCAATATCAAGTCAAGAGTCAGAGTGCTCTGAGTTAAATCCTTTAGTCTTTGTACTTAAAGTCCTTATGTGTCCAGAGACTTGTTTCCTGAGTTTGTAAACAATAAAAAAAATTACAAAAAAATAAATAAATTTGTGACATTAAAAAAATATCGACCTAATCCCTGTAATATTGACCATATGCTGATACTATACTTCGTATCGTTACTGTCGATATTTATATCGCTCCGCCCATCTACAGTACATTGGAGCACTCTAGCTTAACGGTTAGCATGGCTTCTTGTATTCTTCTATTGTGTCTAGTATAGCATGTTTTGCTATCCCTGTCGTCCAGTGATATTGATATTTGTAAGAAAGTGTATTTGCCGCCATAGGGGCGAGGAATAGTGGCTCACAGTGTGGAGGGACGTCAGTCGGTAGCTCGCTTGTGAAGACTTTACATTGTGGTTGTTTGCTTGTGTGAGTCACAAGTAAAATGTGCCATCAACATGCATTATCACTAGGGATGTCCGATAAATGGCTTTTTTGCCGATATCCGATATTCCGATATTGTCCAACTCTTAATTACCGATACCGATATCAACCGATACCGATATATACAGTCGTGGAATTAACACATTATTATGCCTAATTTGGACAACCAGGTATGGTGAAGATAAGGTCCTTTTTTTTAAAATTAATAAAATTATATAAGATAAATACATTAAAAACATTTTCTTCAATAAAAAAGAAAGTAAAACAATATAAAAACAGTTACATAGAAACTAGTAATTAATGAAAATGAGTAAAATTAACTGTTAAAGGTTAGTACCATTAGTGGACCAGCAGCACGCACAATCATGTGTGCTTACGGACTGTATCCCTTGCAGACTGTATTGATATATATTGTAGGAACCAGAATATTATTAGAGAAAGAAACAACCCTTTTGTGCGAATGAGTGTGAATGGGGGAGGGAGGTTTTTTGGGTTGGTGCACTAATTGTAAGTGTATTTCGTGTTTTTTATGTTAATTAAAAAAAAAACCAACAACTGATACCGATAATAAAAAAACCCGATACAGATCATTTCCGATATTACATTGTAAAGCATTTATCGGCCGATAATATTATCGGACATCTCTAATTATCACGATAACTCAATAGTATTAAAAACTCTATGGTCGGCCAAATTAATATATATTTGATATTGTACATTGTCTATAACGCACACCCTTTGATTTTTTTTAAGCTGCTAATCAAATGGAACTAGAGATGTCCGATAATATCGGCATTATCGGCCGATAAATGCGTTAAAATGTAATATCGGAAATTATCGGTATCGGTTTTTCTATTATCGGTATCCTTTTTATTTTATTTATTTTATTTTTTTATTTTTTATTAAATCGACATAAAAAACACAAGATACACTTACAATTAGTGCACCAACCCAAAAAACCTCCCTCCCCCATTTACACTCATTCACACAAAAGGGTTGTTTCTTTCTGTTATTAATATTCTGGTTCCTACATTATATATCAATATATATCAATACAGTCTGCAAGGGATACAGTCCGTAAGCACACATGATTGTGCGTGCTGCTGGTCCACTAATAGTACTAACCTTTAACAGTTAATTTTACTCATTTTCATTAATTACTAGTTTATATGTAACTGTTTTTATATTGTTTTACTTTCTTTTTTATTCAAGAAAATGTTTTTAATTTATTTATCTTATTTCATTTTATTAATTTTTAAAAAAAGTACCTTATCTTCACCATACCTGGTTGTCCAAATTAGGCATAATAATGTGTTAATTCCACGACTGTATATATTGGTTGGTTTCGGTAATTAAAGAGTTGGACAATATCGGAATATCGGATATCGGCAAAAAGCCATTATCGGACATCCCTAAATGGAACCCCTGAAAAACTCCAAATGTCAGTAGTTATGGAGAATATAAACAATGTGCGTCTAAGTGGTTGTGGCCTTAAACAACCAGATTTGTGTTTATGTGGATTATAGATTAAACATTATTGTTTTAGGATGTGAGACAGATGCTTCATGTGGTTCAGTCAAAGACACCTCTGAGGGACTCTAAGAACCACAGTACCTTTGTTGGCCCACACAATATGTAAACGTGTGTGTTAAGTTAGGATGATCGCTTGAGGGCTAAAGAAGTGAGAATTATTGTTCCATTATTACGCCTCCCTGGTAATGCAAAGAGACAAAAAGGGGAGGCAGAATGTTCTGCCGCTAAGCCGCCAGTGGTGGTAGTAGCTGGTGGTGTTCATCTCTATTGTGCCTGACTAAGATCCCTACAGACCGACACAAGTTTGGATTTCTTTCGGGTGGTTATCATCACTAGAGTATTTGGAGTTATTAAAAGTGATGTTCTTTCATCAAACACGTGGCAGAGGCCGGTTTTAAGGAGCTTTAGGGCTTCTTAGTGCCGCTGTGGGAGGAAGAGGGACTCCCTAAAATCTCTTTCTGTCACTCAGAGAGGCTCAAAAAAATCACATACTGTAGCTAAGAACACCCAGATGAGAGCTGGGAGTCAGGGCTAACACACACAGTACACACACGTCAGCTAAGTGAAAGCCTGGTTATAGGACTTATAATTACATTGTATCAAATCTAAACACCATTTCTCAACTGTGCTTTCAACCCTTTCTGCCCATACTAAGTGAGGTGGATCCACTCATATGAAGTGTCTTGGAAAAACTCAAATGTATTTTATTTGAGAGCTTTTAAGTCATGCTGCTAACAAGTGAGGATACAAACGAACCGTACATTTCCTCAAAAATCGCCAACGCGCCTAATGTACGGAATAATTCTTGTTGTGCTTACCGACCTCAAAGCAATTTCATTTGGTACATGGTGTAATGACAAGAGTGACCAGTAGAGATATGTGTAGACTGCAATATGACGCCAGTAAACAACACCAAAACTTTAAATGTTCCATTGAAAATAAAGAACATTACACACGGCACTCAAAAATCTGTCAAAATGTTTTAGTATGACTTTGAAGCTGCCGCTTGATGGGATTGTCGGCCCATTGCGGCTACCGTAGTCAGAGATACAAGTATTACTATGGTGTGTGTAAAATGGCACCCATTAGCAGACATATTACCTGGCGTTTTGTTCCACAATATTATGCAAAACCAATTTTCTTACCTTCTGGTACCTGCTGATGTGTATTTGAGATCTGCATAAGTCCTTAAAATGTGCGCACATCCGCCACTGTAGTCCGTGCCGATACCATAGTCGATAAGCTTCTTCTTTTTCACTATCTTGTTCTTATGGGGCATTCACCTTCTGCTGTTGCCATTTGTAATATAAAGTAGCGTAAAGCTCTAACTTATATCCCGCTATGGAAGCGCTAAAAACTACCAGTGTAGTGGGTTTACATAATTCACCCACGGAACTTTAGTTATCAGAGAGTTACGGTCAGACGGTTTTTCCCGGGACACATTTCCGGCGTTGTTGCACTAGTGAGCCACGGATGAGAAGATGCTGCTCCGTTATTGATTTATGTAAAGTCTGAATGTCATTAAAACAGTTAGCTCCATCTTTTGACACTTCTTCTTTCACGCCCATCCTTGCACGCTACACCGCTACAACAAAGATGACGGGGAGAATACGCTGTCGAAGGTGAGCCACGTAAATAAGACCGTCCACGAAAAGGTGCATCCTGAAGCGACTGTCAGAAAGCGACTTGAAAATGGTCTGTAAAACATAATCTATGCAACATTTTGACCAAAGAACCACCATTACATGTTATGTAGACCACAAGGAAGTGTTTTCCATTTCGAAAAAAATCATAATATGACCCCTTTAATGCGCCTTTTGTATGAAAAAAGACCTGAATAGACCCGCTCATCGGCAGTGCGCCTTATGATCCAGAAAATACGGTACATACATATGCCATGTAGTAGGGATTTGAATCTTCCAACAACTTCTGATTCTGAATCTTAGGGTGATGATTCAATTCAGAATCGATTCTGGATTCAACACAAATATATCGATTCAAACCAATTCCCGCAATATATTATTTGGCAAATATATTATCATAAAACCTTTTTAAACCAGTTGACAAGTTACAAAAGCTTGTCTTGTCTGCTGAAGTATGTAAGTTCACTCGGCGTTCACCGGTTGCAATGATTTGCGCATGTCTTTTTCCATCTGAAAAAACATGCGGCTATTATCGACAAAATTAATTTGTTGACAACAAATTTTACTCTTGAATCTTTTTGACAACGTCGACGAATCGATGCACTCCCACAAGTAATGCCTTATCTGACCAGATCACATTTTTCTAAGCCTTGTCAAAATCAGAGGGTACCTTGTGGGGACTGCAATCCACTACTGACTGAGATCTGAGTGTGTAGCCTGTGTATTTCTTGCCGATTATTAACCAGCTTGTAATACCTGGCTGATCCCTCACTTTTTACAGAATCATCTCCAGCTCATGAGGTGTGATGTTGCATTGAGTTCAATAGCAAGGGTGATTGACTATACTGCAGGACTAAAACTAGGCCCTTTTCCACCAAAAGTTCAGGAACCTCTGGTTCCTGGATCTATAGGTTCCTGTAGAAATGTGTGGTTTGTGTTTCCATCGCATTTCACAGTTTAGGGTAGTTTATACAAATCAGGCTGATGGCGTATGGAGGAATGGTTTAGTATATTTCTACACTGGTATCATGTAAATAAACAGACAATATCAGGTCAGAGTTATTTTACTAAAAAGTAAGCAATTGAAATACAAAGCAATAAAATACGAAACGATAGATTTGTGTGTTTCTTTGGTGGAAACACACAGGGGAACTTTATTTGGTGGAAAAGAGCCTATTGTGTGCTTCAAGGGCACATAATCACCATTTTTTTTATCCTGTTGAAAAATGAAAGACTTATAGAATATGTCCTGTTTGGCTTTGGGATATTGTCAAATGTCAGTGAAAGAATAACACATTGACATTGTAGAATTTAACACGAAAACACTTTTAGGAAATGTCATGTTTGATTATGGCTTAAATAGAGTTTGCTGAAAAGACAAAAAAGTCACCCATTGTTCCTTGGCAGTTAATGTTTTGAATATTTTTTGTTACTTTCCCTAAATTTTTTTTAGTTTTTTTCCCCTACACATCAACATGGCAAAATTAACGTTTGTCGAGCCACGGTAATGTCTGTTTACTATATAAAATAAAGTGTACCAAATTGTTTATAAGACGTCAGGCTTTTGTCTGCAATGTCCAACCGTCAGAAAGCCGTCCTCTCAGTAAATTATGAATTCATGAGGGTCAGGCAATTCCTTTTGGTCCATTTCAGCTGTAATTAATAATATATAAATAATAAATGTCAGTGTTTATCTCACGCAGACAAACCGAACACATTGGCTTTTGCGTTAGTTTGTTAGCATTAGCATTCTGTTCACTCGGGTTGAGGCTAAAAACTACACAAATGGAGTGTCACTGATTACTTTTACAACATATAATAAATAGTTTATATTTGATGTCATTTACCTTCGTTCCACTTGTGTACTGCCTCCTTTTTATCACATTTATCCAACAAAGTCAGCATAGTAAGCAGCTGAGTCTGTCCGGCTTCACACTTCTCCTTAAATAGGTTTAAAAGAGTCTGTTCACTTCCCGTAGCTTCAGTATTGAAATTAAGTTTGTAAAAAATAATAAACATTAAACTGCATAGATACAGTTTAAAGATTTAATATATATATATATATATATATATATATATATATATATATATATATATATATATATATATTATAGACATAATATATCTGTATATATAATATACATATACATACATATATTATGTATATATTACGTATATATGTTATATTTTATATCGCTATATTTAGTCTATTTATACCTGCAGTGTCCTTTCCATCCTTACACTTTCCATCATTGTAACTGAGCTACTGTGTTGAACAATTTCCCTTGTGGATCATTAAAGTTTGTCTAAGTCTAAGACTATGGTTTAGTAAAAATACTGCAAGATAGTTCCACTGATCAGCGTTCTTCAGCACAAAGATGCCCCACAATTGCACACAAATACACAAAAAATAAGAAATAAACAAGTCGTCGCTTATATTCCAATGGCGGTCGTGTGTTTGAAAGAGAAGTTTAAGGAACGCCCCCAACTGTGTTCACCCAATCAGCGTTCGACAGCACAGCCGGCCCCCGAAAGGTTTCCTGGCCGCTTGGAAAAGTCCCACTTAACTCGGAGGAACCCCGAAACGTACCTAAAGAACTAAATCTACCCGGGTACTCTTTGGTGGAAACACACAGGGGAACTTTATTTGGTGGAAAAGAGCCTATTGTGTGCTTCAAGGGCACATAATCACCATTTTTTTTATCCTGTTGAAAAATGAAAGACTTATAGAATATGTCCTGTTTGGCTTTGGGATATTGTCAAATGTCAGTGAAAGAATAACACATTGACATTGTAGAATTTAACACGAAAACACTTTTAGGAAATGTCATGTTTGATTATGGCTTAAATAGAGTTTGCTGAAAAGACAAAAAAGTCACCCATTGTTCCTTGGCAGTTAATGTTTTGAATATTTTTTGTTACTTTCCCTAAATTTTTTTTAGTTTTTTTCCCCTACACATCAACATGGCAAAATCAACGTTTGTCGAGCCACGGTAATGTCTGTTTACTATTGACTAAATGCTGAGAGCCGCTCTGCTCACCCTCAACAACTCACAGGTTTATTGTGGTGGTTGATCCCGCCCATTTTTGGGATAGTCGCCAGCCTCTGCTGATGCTGCTGCCAAAGTAGGCAGATTTTCATCCTTGCTTTGAAAGCACATTTGTGATGAAAGCTCTGTAAGCACGCCAAGGGCTATTCGCAGGATGGTCCAGCTACAGCAAAGTGCATTGAACTATCAGTTCTGTTCTGTGGGTAAATTAATTTGAGGCGATTAAAGCGCAGGCTAACACTGACCCCATGAGTCCTGGTACAATATCCACGCTCAACTGATCAAGCACAAATGGGCTTTTGGCTCTGCATTGTTGTGTGCAACAATGATATTAGTATTAAATCAATGTGATTTCAATGAATCATCATGAAGCTATAACAGTGCATTAGACTTCTTTCTTTGGTTGTTGGCTCCACATTATTCAGAATTTAGAAAGGAATGTAATAAATAAGAAATGTCTGAGTAAACTAGTACCGTACTTTCCAGGCTTTAGAGCCCACCCGTATTTAAACTACACCCACCAAATTTTAGAAGAAAAAAATATTTTACATCCAGGGTGTACCCCGCCTTTCGCCTGAATGCAGCTTGGATAGGCTCCAGCCACCCCAAAAGGAACAAGTGGTAGAAAATGGATGAATGGATAGCTCCACCGGACCATAAGGCGCAGATATAAACCGGTACCAAAGATTTTATAAATATTTATTTACATACCGTGTTTCCAAACAGTGCCTGTAATGCGGCAGTAAAACGGTTGATCAAACAAAACAAAAGTCATCGTCATGGACCCACTAGCTGCGGAAGCTAGCTCTCCAATCAGCTAAACAGACGCAATAACTCCACGGAGACGATTTGGTGAGATTACAAAACTGAAACAATTAAAAAAGAATGCCATTATAAGTTAATAATACTAACACAGACATTTGTAAACATGTTAGCATAGTTTCCAACTTTGCTAATCCTAACGACGCTAGCTTGATTACATTAAGATAACACACACAAATATGCATTAAAACACTCCTACTGACATTACACATGGAACAGTTTAGTAAGTATGAGTAGTTTTAGTTATTATGTAAAACTTACAAATGTTGCTTTGAGTGATGAATGAAGAATCCATTTGGGCAGAAACGCTATGGACGAATATAATTCCGGCACAAAACAGAGAGTAGATTGTCAACCCGCAGCACCTGCAATGAGCGAACTCGTCTAAAAGATGGTACCATAGCACAAACAATAACTCACTTTTTCAATGTCCCGGTTGGCATAATATAAAAGCTATTTAGAAGGATAAGAGGATAGACTTTGATCATGCCACAATGGGGAAATTATGTGGTTGTAATGCAGATACAACAAGTTCACAAAAACAAGATAAAACACATGAAAAAAAGAGGGAAACATCAAAGGACATGAAATACATTAAAAGAGCACAGATCTGATGCAACCAGCTGATGCAACCAGCTCCCACTTCAGCGGCGCCATTTCTACATACAGCTCGAGGTAAAACACAACAAAACAAACAAAAATGAGCAATAAATGATACACAGCTCGCACATACAATTCCACCATGCATGGACAAACAACACAACGAAACAAAAACACCATTTCAAGACCCACATACAGTGTGTCCACGCTATCGTCTGCTGGGGTGGTGGGCCACACGGCCAGAGACAGGAACAGACCCAACAAAGCAAACAAGAGAGCCAACTCCATCCTAGGCTGCCCACTAGCTCTCGGTCAAAATCTGGTCCGCGCGGCTGAGCGAAAATATGTCTAGGGAGCCCGATGTGTCTCATGCTCATTCAGCCACGTGAAGATCGTCTATCTTGACGCTTAACGCTAGCTCCACAGCCTCGTCTCTTCGTCCGCATCTCCTCTGGTCTCTCCACACAGAGCCAGCAGTTGGTCTCCGGTGCAAACAAGGGCATGGCTAAAAGGCTTCCCCAGGCAGATCCAAAAGTTCACAAAAAAGCACTGCAGAAGTCACTAAAGTGCCACCTCTTGTTGCACAGTACCAAAAGGGCCTGAACCAAAAGGCAAAAAACACAGAAAAACAGGATTGAAACTTCAAGAAGGTAAAAGGAAGATGCACAATAGTGCAGAGCTCCTGCAACCAGCAGGCACTAGAGGGGCGCCATCTTGGGGTAGAAAAAAGGTGAATACAAAACAATATGGCCCGTTTGCGGAAAAAAATCCATAAATCAACCGCACCGTTTCATAAGCCGCAGGGTCAAAGCGTTGGAAAAAAGTCGCTTGTTATAGGAAATAGCGGTATGTGTAAAATAGTGCAGTTGGAATATAAGGTGAAGTTCAGTTCACACTTTGGAAACACTTTACAGTAGGGCTATCCGATAATATCGGGCTGCCGATATTATCGGCCGATAAATGCTTTAAAATGTAATATCGGAAATTATCGGTATCGGTTTCATAATTATCGGTATCGGTTTCATTAAGTAAAATGTATGACTTTTTAAAACGCCGCTGTGTACACGGACGTAGGGAGAGATGCAGAGCGCCAATAATCCTTAAAGGCACTTCCTTTGCGTGCCGGCCCAGTCACATAATATCTACAGCTTTTCACAGTCACAAGTTAATGCAAGGCATACTCGTTCAACAGCATTGTTATACAGGTCACACTGAGGGTGGCCGTATAAACAACTTTAACACTGTTACAAATATGCGCCACACTGTGAACCCACACCAAACAAGAATGACAAACACATTTCGGGAGAACATCCGCACCGTAACACAACAGAACAAATACCCAGAATCCCTCGCAGCACTAATTCTTCCGGGACGCTACAATATACACCCCGCTAACCCCTAACCCCCCCCCCCCCCCCCCCACTTCAACCCCGCCCACCTCAACCTCCTCATAGTCTCTCATGTCTCGCATGTCCCAAATTCCAAGCTGCTGTTTTGAGGCATGTTAAAAAAAATAATGCACTTTGTGACTTCAATAATGAATATTGCAGTGCCATGTTGGCATTTTTTTCCATAACTTGAGTTGATTTATTTTGGAAAACCTTGTTACATTGTTTAATGCATCCAGCGGGGCATCACAACAAAATTAGACATAATAATGTGTTAATTCCACGACTGTATATATCGGTATCGGTTGATATCGGAATCGGTAATTAAGAGTTGGACAATATCGGAATATTGGATATCGGCAAAAAAGCCATTATCGGACATCTCTCGTTGGAATATAAGGTGAAGTTCAGTTCAAACTTTGGAAACACTTGTTGACGATTAACTATAATGGAAACATTCTGAACACACAAGCGTAGTTTAAAAAGATCAAGAATCACCTCTCCTTAGGTCTAAGCAGCTCTCACATGTTGGCAGGTTAAATAATACAGAGCACTGCAGACCCGCTTGAAAAAAGTTACACAACCGGACATTTCCCAAGAAGCAACAGGGAGGAACAATAGCTTGGTCCATCCTCATATTGTCTCCCTGCACACTTCTTAATGGGTTCCTGACATTGACAGGCAGGAAAAAACACTGTTTGGAGAGGAGCGAAGAGAGAGCAGAAGGGAACATGGGACTTCCTTAATGGTAAATTTGCCTTTAAATGCTGCCGTCTTATTGGCTGGCGTGAGCAGGGAGGGACGTCCTGGTTGAGTGTGGATGGAAGTGGCCGCTCCCTGCTGCATGTCACAAATGTATTGAGTTGTTGCGGATGTGTGTGTGGTAGAATCCTGTCTTGTTCTGTACTGAAATAACATTTGGCTTTCTTGGTATGTGTTTAAATGGAGCCAGTAAGCTTTTGCACATACTTGCTCAAAGGTGGTCAACTAAATCTGACTTCAAAAAGTGAAACCCATATCCTCTATTCTGTTTTGAAAAATCTCAAAGTTGCACTTATAGAAATAAAGGTTGACCTTTTTCTTTTCTTTTTAGAATAGACAACTAGATTGGCAATCAATGTGATGGCTTAGCTCACCAGCAGGAAACATATACCTGATGTTGTCTACTAACCTTGGTACTTTTGTCCAACCGAATTCCATCACAAATTCACGTCACACCAGACGGTGCCATATTTCAATGTCTTTGTTGCGTGTGACATCACGTCCGGTGGCAGACTAAACACCGGCGCAAACACTTGGCAAGGAAACAATCACTCAAGCAGCACTCAGAGCAGACTCAGCCAAACTACCTCTCGGTAAGGTTGTAATTTACAATGCAAACAAGGCAAGTATGCCTAATAGAAAACACTGGAACATAAAGTAAGGCTCCACTTGTCCAAAATGCACTAGCTTGATGCTAATTTATATTGGCTTTGCCATATACATGCTACTGATAAGCATTAGCGATTTTAAATGGAGTCATGGCAGTTTCATCTTTTTATAATGTCCTTACTAGATTTCATTACCATAGCTTGTTGCTGTTTTTGCAACCCACCTGGATTCTCCCCCTTAACCCCAGTGTTGATTTTGACAGCAGTTTCTAATTTAGTTTTAGTCATAAAATACATTCTGATAAGAATGTATTTTATTTTTAGTTCAGCTTTAGTCATCTACATTGATTTAGGTGTAGTCTTGTTTTAGTCGACTACATTTCACAATAGTCAGCTAAAATGACATCAAATTTGAGTTGAGTTGAGAGAAGTTTGAGTTTACTTAAAACATGCAAGCATACAACATGATACATCACAATTTCCAGTGAAATTGTGATGTATCACAACACAACATGTTCGAAAAGGAGTTGGAAGAAGCAGATCTTATTTAATCCTACCGCCTTTTCCTTTACATAGCAGTTGCTAAAACATTTGTTCACTTCCTGTTCTCAATTTATTCACAATATACTCCACAAGTATAACAATACAAATAAATAATTAGTGAAGTAAGTTATATTTCATATGGTGAGATAAGTAAGATTATCTTGAAAATGAATGGATGGATGAGATAAATTCAGAATGTTAATCATGGTTCTTCTTCTTTGTACTTTGTGAACACTTTAAGTTGGAAGAGTTTCTTGAAGTGGATCATATTAGTACATTGTTTGATTTCTTTGCTTAATCCATTCCATAATTGAATTCCACATACTGATATACTGAAGGTCTTAAGTGTTGTACGTGCATACAAATGTTTTAAATTATATTTTTCTCGAAGATTATATTTCTCCTTTAGTTGACTAAAATACAAGTATAAAATATGAAAGCTTGAAAGCTTGAAAACAAGGAGCATGAGCTTATAGTTAGGAATAATGCTGTTAGTCATGTTTTAATGAGGAAAGACGTCAATGTAGCTTGTTTTCACGTTAGCATTTAAGCTAGGGAGCTGGTGCGGTGAATTGATCAAAGTGCAGTTCAAGGTTCAAGGTTCAAGGTTCAACTTTATTGTCCCCGCGGGGAAATTTGTCTTGGGCACAGTGCATCATTGCTTTCTTAACATACACAAAAACAACAGAACAAAAACACAAGCACAGACACAACCACAACCAGACAACTAACATTTAAACATCAGAACATGGAGCTTGATAGACATAAGTGGCCCTTTGATGTAGGCATAAAATCTACAGTATGGAGTTATCAATCAATCAGACGATAATACCAACTGTTGTGAGTTTTACTGTAGTTATCATTAATATAGTTTATCGTTACATCACTAATTCTGAAGTAGTCCCACCATCTACAAGACAATATAATTTCCGTCAACATTTGCGCCTCATTTTTGTTAATTGACTCAACTGTCAGGTGTTTGGTCATCCTTTTAGTCAATGCGCATTTGTTTTGATTACTTATCGTTTTAATTTAGTCAAGGGAAAATAGTTTGTTGGCGATAACTAAGACGAATATTATTAGCCAACAAAATTAATACTTATTCACACTTCCCGTGGAGCGAACCTGCGTTTGCAGATTGATACAGGAGTGCTTGGGAAAAGTTAGCCAGAACTCTGAGCTGGTTGTCCAGGCGTCAGTGAGTGAATAAGGTTTGCCACCGCAAAACCACATTAACTAAACCTCACTCTTAATCCCGGTCAAGATGCCAATGTAACGCAACTGGATCCGCCCCCATCACACTGCCCAGGGATCGAACCAGAATCCGCAGATTGGAGTAACAAGAGCTCAAGTCAACTAGCCAAAAACCTGTCACACGTTCTCAAAGAAAAAACATGACGACATTGCTGACATCACCCACTTCGTTAGGTATAACAGGGGTCAGAGGAGTCTATCCGTTTTGTATACCCTTTATCCTGCTCAGGGGCACAGGAGAGCTGGAGTCTATCATAGTCTACTTTGGGATAAAGGCAGGGCATACCTTGAACTAGTTACCAAGAAATCTTTAATGTCCGGTGCAAACAGAGCTACAGATGTCCTGACTGTGAAGTAGATGTGCCTATCACTATGCCATTCAGCTGCCGAATACAAAAGTAGTATTAAACATTTTTAAAAAGCATAAAAATGCACAATTTTGATTAGTTTGATTGTAGCCTAACATTGGCCTTGACAGTGTGAAGGTTAACACTGTTTTTTCTGTGTTTCCTACCTAAGTGTATTTAACTTAACTAAAACATTTTACATTTTCTTGTCTATACTCGACTTCTGAAACCTCATCACACTGATTCTCTTTCCGACCCAATACCGAGTAAAATTCGGGTTTGTATCTCCAATACCAATACTTTGTGCAAATACACCTAATGTGTCTGGTAAAATTTTAAAGGGAGTGTATTTCGAGTGTTGCTGCTCTTAGGGAACCATGTTCAACCCATATAAAATCACCGGGCAAACAAATGATGCCGTTAATTCTGCACTGAATGCGTTATCTCAGTGAATCTCAAACTGTGGTACGTGTACAACTAGTGGTACGCGGGCTTCATCTAGTGGTACGCCAAACAATCACTTGATTATAGTACAATATTTTAATTTCCTATATTCAAACACAGCCTTTCTGTTCAAACTGTGTGTAATGTTGTAGTGGCCAAAAATATCAAATATACCGGGTACTTGTTAAATAAAACCTCTGCCTTGTTTTAATGAATACTTAAGCCTACTACGCTACTTTATTTTAATGTTGGTCATTATGGTGGTACTTGGAAAGCCAAGTTTTTTCTGAGGTGGTTTGAGAACCACTGCGTTATCTTATTTATATTCAACTCTGTATGTACAGTAGTGTCCCCAAATAGCCTTCGATTAAAGTATACGTACACTTGCTGTTTTATAGTACTGAGTGAATCATTTTAACTGTCAGTTATTTTCTTAAATAAACAAATGACGGACTGAATGACTGAGCATAGCATAGTGTGCCACTGCGCTCGTGTATTACGTACTCATGTAGTCATACCAAAAACTCTACCAGTCATACCAAAGACTATATAAATGGGACCCATTACCTTCCTGCTTGGCACTCAGCATCAAGGGTTGGAATTGGGGGTTAAATCACCAAAAAGGATTCCCGGGCGCGGCCACCGGTGCTGCTCACTGCTCCCCTCACCTCCCAGGGGGTGATCAAGGGTGATGGGTCAAATGCAGAGCATAATTTTCACCACACCTAGTGTGTGTGCGACAATCATTGGTACTTTAACACCATGAAAGTGTTTCTTAAACATAGGGGGCCGCCAAAAATATCTGTTTCTCAGCTGTAATCCGTAATACACTTTTCCACCACTCTTGGCAGTAATGACAATATCAAACAAACAAGAAGTCCGGAGCTAAAGTCATAGAGAAGTTTCTTAAGCACAAAAATTATGACTAAAGTGCCGTGGCGGGCCGTGCATTTCACATCTAGGCTTTCAGTGATGTCCTACTTAGTCCGACTTTAATAAATACCTCTCAAAATACCATAAATTATGTCACCACAGCTGGAGAAATACTATACAGAAACACACTTGCGCACTACTGCGCATTGAATCACCAATGTACAAAACAGCTACTTTCCGGCGCATTTAAAAATCAATAAACTTGCATCAGCAATTAAAACATTTCTCTATGTGGTAATGTCAAAATTAAAATAATTGTAAAAACATATTAAAGGTAAAAAAAATAAATAAATAAAAATATTTGAACTCACAATTTGCAGAACCCATCGGAACCCGGAAGCCATTGCTGTTAGTTGATTCGATTGTAGGTGGCGGACAAACCCTCTGACCGACTGGGACAGGTCAGCTAGCTCGGGGGTCGGCTGAAATTGTCTTACGAGAGCTAGCTTCTCCTGAAATGTCCTTCTTAAAATGGCTTTGCAAGTATATATTTGCCACCTAATAAAGTTGTGCTCTTCTTTGGCCTACATGGGTTAAAAAAGCAAGTAGATATCAGATGTCCATTTTAGCCAAGCTTGGCTGCGGTGCGGCTCGGCTGATCAGCCTAGCACTTGCTGCTCTTGCAACTCACAACTTGGGATTGGATACTCACTTGTGAGCCACAAGTGAGTATCCAATCACAGTTAAGTTAAAGTACCAATGATTGTCACACATACACTAGGTGTGGTGAAATTTGTCGTCTGCAATTGACCCATCCCCTTGTTCACCCCCTGGGAGATGAGGGGAGCAGTGGGCAGCAGCGGTGGCCGCGCCCGGGAATAATTTTCGGTGATTTAACCCCCAATTCCAACTCTTGAGGCTGAGTGCCCAGCAGGGAGGTAATGGGGTCCCATTTTTATAGTCTTTGGTATAACTCGGATGTGGTGGAGGAGGCGTTAATGTCATGTGCAACGGTTCAACATGTGGCAACCTAGGGAGGCCCACTGTCAACAACTGGTGATCTGATTGGCGATTGCAACTGCCTATCAACTGTATCTTCCCCATTTATCTACACTGCACAGACCGCCGCTATGTTGATTCAGAAGGCCTCCAGCAGATTTCATAGACCGCTGGGAACAATCTAGCTGAATTCTGATTGGATAAAAGCTCCAACGCAAAAAGAGCAGCACTGTGAAGTTATATGCCGTGAAGAGAATATAATGAATGGGCTGGGCGATAAATCGACATACTCGATATATCGCGGGTTTGTCTCTGTGCGATATAGAAAATGACTATATCGTGATATTCGAGTATATGTTCTCACGCAGTTGCTTTTAGCTGCGGACATTACACGACAGGCTCTCCTCGCTCTTTCCTGTGTCTCCTTCTCACAGACAGACAAGCGCACCTTCTTACATACGTCACATACTGTCACGTCATACGTCACATACGTATACGCCCTCGCGGAGCAGAGAGGTAGCAGCATGGGTAACGTTAGCTGTGATGCTAGCGCAGCCGTGCGAGTGGTAAAACGAGAGAGAAGGTGCGAATCTGGTAACAAATGAAGAAAGAATTAATTCCCCCAAAAAACAGCAGGGGGTCCATCGTCTGGCGGTGGTTTGGCTTCAAGTGGGAATATGTCGAACAGACAACCGTAATTTGTCAAGTGTGGTGCAAAAGCGTTGCTATAAAAAGTAGCATTACTGCTAATATGTAGCATCATTTGAAAAGTCACCTGCTAGAGAATGACGAGTGCTTACCCCGCATGTTAATATCTCCGTTCGGTGCCACACGCCCACACCATCAAAATGCCGAGGCAAACATTTCCATATCAACACCGAATGAAAATAAAATAGTGATTTTTTTTAGTTGTGATTTCTTTCTCTGCATGAAAGTTTAAAAGTAGCATATATTAATGCAGTATGAAGAAGAATGTTTTAATGTAGACACATAGAATCATCATACTGCTGTGATTATATGCATCAAGTGTTCATTCAAGGCTAAGGCAAAATATCGAAATATATATTGTGCGATATGGCCTTAAAATATCGCGATATTTGCATTTAATTTTATTGACAGTTAAGTTGAGAAACATATTAATTATTACTTTAGTGTATCTACTTTAGCACAACATGTTTGTATGTAAATGTATTTTTAGTCAGTTATTTATGAGTGCCTTCTTATGCAGTATATTTGGCTAGTACTTATTTTTATCATCAGTCTGACCTAAGCCCAAGGTTTAGACTTAGACTTAGACAAACTTTATTGATCCACAAAGGAAATTGTTCCACAAAGTAGCTCAGTTACAAATGATGGAAAGGGTAAGGATGGAAATAATAATGCAGGTATTAAGTAGACTAAAAATTTACCATAGTAGCAATATAAAATGTAACATATACGTATTATATATACAGTATATAATATATGCTGATATATTATATTATATTTTTATGTAATATACACAATATATAACAAATCCCAATTACCGTGTACAGTACATGTAACAGCTGCAGCAAAAAAAAAAAGAGCAGCATAAAATAGAGAGTAGATCCAGCAGAAAATAGACATTATAAACAAAGAGAGGTAGCTAACATAGAAGCGGCCAGGTAATAGACAAATATCACCTATTGCTCTATGGCGAGTGATTATACAGTTGGATGGAAAAAGATAAGTGATTTAAAAAAAAAGCAAGAAAAGTTGAGATTAACACCAACAATAAAGTCAAATTAAGGAAATCAAAGGAGCTACTGTGATGTGCTGCCACTCCTTAAGGCGCATCAAAGCATTTATGTGTTAAATAAATAATAATGATAATAATGTTTGTGATTAACGCATGCTTTTATATCATTCGACAAGGTTGTAGGAATAAGATCAAAAATCAAGAATAAGATTACTATTTCAGTGTTATTATTTGAGTGGGCCCCCTCCCCTCTGTAGTGGAAAAGTTGGGGCCCAAGGTCAAAAAGGTTAAGAAACCCCTGCATTATATCAAATAACTAAAGTATCAGAAGTATCAATATTTCGATGTGAGAATTGATTTTAGAGCATAGAGATCTGGTACTGGCGGTATCAATATTTCTGTATCATTCACTACTTTCTACAACATATCGTGTTCTACTAAAAGTTTGATAAACCTCATCTTCAAGCACACGCATACTTTTGTTGCTAACATGGTTCTTACCTTTCCAGGGGCTCCCAGGGGTCGAAAACACACATTGGAGATGCTAGAAGTAGAGTGCAAGACAGACGAGAACGATGAAATGAAGATGAAAAAGGAGGAAAAGGGCCATTGCAATGTTGTCAGTGAAGTGCATTTATACGTGTGTGTGTGCACGCACACACGAGTATGCGGGCATGTGCGCTTGTGTTTGATGTTCCATCTTTCAAACAAATGTCTGTGAGATAGCTCACTCTAATGGGGTGCATGATGCTCAGGAATGTAGATCAACTGATGAATACTTTGCAAGACCATGAAACCCACTGCACACGTACTGTACACAGTGTGTGTGTGTGTGTGTGTGTGTGTGTGTGTGTGTGTGTGTGTGTGTGTGTGTGTGTGTGTGTGTGTGTGTGTGTGTGTTCTTGTATTTCTACCCTTTCTTAAGACATCAACAAGGAATAGTACTTTCCCTATGAGAACCGGTGAACAAGTTAGGACTGAAATCATGGTCCCAATATGGAAAAGCATTGTATCTGATAGAGAGCAAAATACTAGAGTCTGTGAACATTGCTCCAAAGTCAGGATTTTTTGTTGATTTAATGTGCATACACAAAAGTAAACATTGACATGTGCAAAGGCAGCAATATATGATGAAACAAGACAGCAGCTAAAGAAGGACTTCCCTATTTATTCCCGAAAAAACCCGCCAGGTGAACAGCTGATTTTACGACTTCCGGTACTGATGTTAGACAACCCGCATCCCATATGTGACCATAGGATGAACAAATACACTACGGTACTAAGAATATAGTGGCTATTTACAGTTAGCTTCTACAGCTGGGTTGCCCAAAGTACGTCACAGGGGCCATCTGTGGTCCGTGACTCGTTTGTCATCGGCCTTAAGTTCTTTACAAAGAACAAAAAAATAGAGATCTCATTTGCACCCCTGGTGGTGAAATCTATCAAAATTAGGGTGGTCACAAAAAGGAGGTATTTTTCAAATTGACTGTGTGTCAGTTTTAAAAGTGCTCCCCCTTTGGTCAACATATGAAAGAACAAGTGTGTAAAAAATTTGAAGTTGTCCCCCTCTGGCCAACATATGTAATAACAAGTGTGTGTAAGAAATTGAAATGCACCCCCTTTGGCCACAATTAATTTAAGAATATATATATTGTATGTATGTATATATATATATATATATATATATATATATATATATATATACATACTGTAATAACTTGAAGTAAATAATGAAGATTAAAAAACAATTGCAAACAAAAAATTCTAAATTAAAAAAATTCTAAACTTAAAGCGTACCTTTTTTATATTTGCATAGATTTGTATATATTATTAATATTGTAAATACAAATCTTTATATATCTAGAAAGGGTGGTCCAAAAGAGGTAGGCATTTTTCTCAGGTCTCAAGAATGTGTGTGTGTGTGTGTGTGTGTGTGTGTGTGTGTGTGTGTGTGTGTGTGTGTGTGTGTGTGTGTGTGTGTGTGTGTTGCCCAAGTGGAATTGTTGGTCTTCCATTGTTTAGTGATCCTTTAACTGTCTGCTCCTTAACCTGAAAATGTGGTTACACTTGGTACTTTGTTATGTCTCTTGACGGCTGCTTAACCGCTAAGGACTTACATATGTGATTTGTTTGAGTCTGATTCCTCTAGGAATGTTTCTAGCATGACCAAAGCTAAACTCCTACGGTGTGAAAGTGTACTATACAAAATATTTTGATTGTAAACTGGCTTGTCAGAACAGCTTCACCGTCATTGCAGTACTTAAAGGTGCTGTTTGCAACTTCCTCAGTGTAACATTTTCCAAAGCAAAGAATACAACAAGAACGCCACCAGCTAGCTTATGTTACCATTAGTGGTTAAACAGAACACATTTGTTTGACAATTGTCTATATTTTTCACAATTACAAAGTTTATGTAATTAAATTTTTTACCGGCCAAATAAAATGAATGGTGTTTACGGCGGTCACTCAGCCAGTCTTATGAGGGGCCGTTAGGGACATTATTCAGAATTACCTCTTATACACACTACTGAAATGCTCTCACATAAACAACTGAAATGTTTTTCTCTCACACACACTACTGAAACACTCTCATACACACTACTGAAACACTACTGAAACACTCTTATACACACTACTGAAATGCTCTCACATAAACAACTGAAATGTTTTTCTCTCACACACACTACTGAAACACTCTCATACACACTACTGAAACGCTCTTATACACACTACTGAAATGCTCTCACATAAACAACTGAAATGTTTTCTCTCGTGCTGTTTGCAACTTTTTCTAAAGCAATGAATATAACAAGAACACCACCGGCTAGCTTATGTTACCATTAGTGGTTAAACAGAACACATTTGTTTGACAATTGTCTATATTTTTCACAATTACAAAGTTTATATAATAAACATTTTTACCGGCCAAATAAAATGAATGGTGTTCAGCCAGTCTCATCAACACACACGTGCAGGGAGTGCGTGCACTCATCCAAAAGCAGTCCAAGAGAAGCAATGAACAATGTGCAGTCATGTTGTTGTTATGATAGAATATTCAATGACAGCTAAAGCTAGCTATCCAACATGCTATTATTTGCTAACGACACCTAAAGCGAATGCACGTGCATGTGTTACGTACATACTGTACGTAATTACGTCATTACGTAGAAGAAGCCTTGAGAGGGTGGCATTATACTGTGTGAATTACATTGGAAAGTTCGCTACCTCAAGGCATCTGTGTAAATGTTGCAAGCAGCCCCTTTAACCAACACCACATTGTTATGCTCTGCCACAGTTAAATTTGGACCGGCACAGAAGTGCCAAGCTGTTTTGAGGTTTAAACAACATACAAGAGATCGACCAATTATCGGAGTAGATATTTGGCATTTTGACGTATATCAGTATCGGCCTCTTTTTATCTGTATGTCAACATCAGCAAGTACAAAAATACTTTATGATACCATTATTTAGTATTCAAAAAATAAATAATTAGTCAAGTAGCTAGTTATAATCTCAAGCACCTGCCCCACACCACCCTCACTTTCTCTTCCTTCTGCAGTGTTGGTTGTTTGTAGATGGTAAATCTCTTCTGTTTAGCTTTCAAAACTTGCATATTTTACCGGGAAATCCCGTTTTTGTTCTTCTTTCCCGGCGTCTTCCCGGTTCTGTTTTGTTTGTTTTGCTACTGCAACAATCAAGCCTGCGTCCGCAGCATTCGGAGCGTGCAGCTCATTGTACAAAACCCAAAACCAGTTTAGTTGGCACGTTGTGTAAATCGTAAATAAAAACAGAATACAATGATTTGCTAATCCTTTTCAGCCAATATTCAATTGAATAGACTGTAAAGACAAGATACTTAATGTTCGAACTGGAAAACTTTTGTTATTTTTTGCAAATATTAGCTCATTTGGAATTTGATGCCTGCAACATTGTCATGTCTGGATCATGTTTTGTTTAAGTTATGTTCTGTTTGGGTTTTGGACTCTTTTTAGTTCCTGCCTTTTCACTTCCTTGTCTTGTTTCCATGGTTACCCATTAGTTTCACCTGTTTCACGTTTGGACTCACACACCTGTCACCAATCATGTCACTGTTATTTAAAGCCTGTCTTTTTCTGTTGGTCGGCCTGGCGACATTCACTCTGTTTACCTCTGCGCACTTCATGCCATGTCAAGTAAGTTTTTTCTATTCATGCCACAGTTAGCGACTTTTGTTCATGTCCATAGTTTTTTGCCCACGTGCAAGTCTTTTTGTTTCATTAGTCAAGTTTGTACTTCCGCCTTGAGCGCGCTTTTTGTTCCTTTGTTAGTGTAAAATAAATAATGTCTTTACCTTCACGCCTTGCCCGCGCCAACTTTCATTTGCATTCCGGGAAAACAAACCCCAAAGTCCAAGTCTTGACAATCATGTTTCAAAAAAGCTGGCACAAGTGGCAAAAAAGACTGATAACGTTGAGGAATGTTCATCAAACACTTATTTGGAACATCCCACAGGTGAACAGGCTAATTGGGAACAGGTGGGTGCCATGATTGGATATAAAAGCAGCTTCCATGAAATGCTTAGTCATTCACAAACAAGGATGGGGCAAGGGTCACCACTTTGTGAACAAATGCGTTAGCAAATTGTCGAACAGTTTAAGAACAACATTTCTCAACGAGTTATTGCAAGGAATTTAGGGATTTCACCATCTACGGTCCGTAACATCATCAAAAGGTTCAGAGAATCTGGAGAAATCACTGCACGTAAGCGGCTAAGCCCGTGACCTTTGATCCTTCAGGCTGAAAAACTTCAAAAATTGGTCTCCTCAGTTCCCAAACGTTTACTGAGTGTTGTTAAAAGGAAAGGCCATGTAACACAGTGGTAAAAATGTCCCTGTGCCAACTTTTTTGCAACATGTTGCTGCCATTAAATTCTAAGTTAATGATTATTTGCAAATAAAAATTATGTTTCTCAGTTCAAACATTAAATATATTGTCTTTGCAGTTTATTGAATTGAATATAAGTTGAAAAGGTTTTGCAAATCATTGCATTCTGTTTTTATTTACGAATTACACAATGTGCCAACTTCACTGATTTTGGGTTTCGTAGAAGTGTGGTGAGTTTCATGTTACGTGATTCAATCAAATAACAACACGACATACATGGATGGACATAAAGATGACAGGAAAAATGTATTTGCAAAAATCCAAACTTTGTGTAAATATATTGACAAATAGGAGACTTATTATATAAGTAAAGAAGAAGAGGCAGCATTCTACATTGTGGATGTCAGCTAGCTTAAAAAATGTCTCAGCCTAGAATTGTTTTATTTAAACGTTTGCAATATTTCAGGGTTCCTCTCGAGGAAACCTTACAATGTATTAAATCCATAAACTGCTCATAAAACTGAGTAGATGGCGAGTTATTGTGATGCAGCGAAATGTCATATTTTTACCAATTTTCCCAAAAGATTGCAAAGATGTTTGTTGTATCCGCTTATGTTTGGTGCTAAATTAACCACAACATTAGCGTCGCATAAAACATTATGTCGCTACTGGTCTGATGTTTCCTAAAAATATTGTTGGAAAAAACTGTTTAACTTAAAAACTGTCCAGCTGTTTACCGACATATACTATTCATGTTTAAATAACTTCTACTGCAAATTAATATTGGCTCTAAATATTGGTTATCTGCCTCCTTGACTACTAATAATCCGTATCGGCCCTAAAAAAAACATATCTGCTGATCGCTTCTATGAATGAACTCCTACTGTGTGTAAATGTACTCCGAAAATCCTTTTGATTGTAAACTGTCTTGTCGGAACAGCATCACCATCGTTGCTGCTAACCCACATCACCTGGTTATGGCCTGCCACAATTACATTAGGACCGGCACAGAAGCGCCAGGTTGGGGTACAACTTTTTTCAATTTACAGTAATATGCTGTAAAAACACTCTACATTTGACCGTAAAATCGATTGTAATTTTTTACAAATTGATGGATAACTTGCTTTGAAATCATAAGTTAAGCAGTTGTATCTATTTTTATTTAACAAAAATAAAAAAAAATGTTTGGAAAATATGATAAGATAATGTTTGTTGCAATTTCATGCAGTTTGAAACCTGTGCTTTGAACCTATTATAGTGTATCTGTAAAAAAAAAACAAATAAACATATTTAAACACTCAAATGAAAACAGTAGAGTTCTTAGGAAGCCAGAACAATATGTAATGTTTTTTCTGCTTAGGAAAATATATTGTGTCGGTTGATTTATTTATTTATTCCTAAATAAAATTGGTTAAAATATTTGAGTGCTTCCACAAGCAAAAACTGTCTGGAAAACATATATTTAATTACTATTGTGTTATAACAACAACAACTTTTGCCCAGCAGGTACAAGACATTGATTCAACATTGACTATACATGCATCCATCCATCCATTTTCTACCGCTTGTCCCTTTCGGGGTTGCGGGGGGTGCTGGAGCCTACTCAGCTGCATTCGGGCGGTAGGCGGGCTACACCCTGGACAAGTCGCCACCTCATCACAGGGCCAACACAGATAGACAGACAACATTCACACTCACATTCACACACTAGGGACCATTTAGTGTTGCCAATCAACCTATCCCCAGGTGCATGTCTTTGGAGGTGGGAGGAAGCCGCAGTACCCGGAGGGAACCCACGCAGTCACAGGGAGAACATGCAAACTCCACACAGAAAGATCCCGGGCCTGGGATTGAACTCAGGACTACTCAGGACCTTTGTATTGTGAGGCACATGCACTAACCCCTGTTCCACCGTGCTGCCCACTATACATGCATATCTTTTAAAACTGACTTTGAAACAACATTGCAAAATAATTGTATTTGTATTTGTATTTGATCCCTAGTGTTGGATCAACGTTGTTGGTTGGGAAATTACCAAATTTAAATGGTCTAATTAACATCACAACCTGACATTGAATAAACATTGTCAAAAACATATTGCTTCAACATAAAATTTGAGTTGCTTAACGTCAGGATCAAATTCAACAAGTTCTTAACATCGTTTCAATGTCTTGTGCCTGCAGGGCGCGTTTAGCACATACAATTCTGAAGGAAGAATATGCCTTGATACTCTACAACAATCGATTTGAAATAAAAAAAAATTCACGTTCAGCTTTGATTTAAGAGCCTGAGGAGCCCATGAGCATCAATAAATTCTGGAGCTGTTTGGCCAGGCCTTCACTGCAGCTACCGTCACAAAACAACAAGTCATAATCCAAAGCATACCTCATCATGGGGAGGCAGTGTTGTGGAATGAGTATGTATGGCTACTAATGGAACAAGCTCAATTGTGTTTATTGAAATGATGTAACTGCTGACAGAAATACCTAGATGAATTGTAAAATACATAAAGTCGGGGTGTACTTTGTTACCAAACTGATTGGACGGCTCTTCGCAAGAGTCAATATTTTTTTGGAGGCAAATAAATTCAATATATCCTTTTGCTATTACAGTATGTATTATACATACTTCAATAGCCATGTCAGTGGTCTTATTTCAGTGTTTTAAAATCAGTTTTTATTGACAAATATGTAAGCTGTCTACATACTGTACTTTTGGCCTCTGAAAATTGATCTAATCTGCTTAAAATAGCTGCAATTGCTGTAATTGTCCAAATGCTTGTGGATCTAAATATATAGTCTGGAGAGGGATCAAACAAAATAAAAATATCGTAGCCCATTATTTTTACTCGACTACTTCTACTGCTTGCATAATTGAGATCATTCCATGAGCAATAAAGAGCTGATCGTCATGTTTGCGTGTGGTGTCACGGTCAACCCTTGATGCGGAAACGTGATGGTAGGTGTGGTCAGACAAAAGTAAACGTTGAGACCGTAGCTCGACTCAGAAATATACATACAATAATGAACCGGAAACTAGCAATGAACATGGCTCTACCCAGATATTAGCACTGATTTCAGATCATCATCAGGTGCGCTGTCCGCCCTTTCCAGCGGAGGTAAAGTTTCTACACATGGAGCAAAAGAGGAAACTGAAAACCAAAAATCATAGCACTAAACAGGAAATAATGGTGGAAAATGGGGATGTAACCATGTGAAAATGTCCTATCACGGTTATCATGACCAAAATGATCACGGTTATCATTATTGTTGAATGTGCTCAAAAAGTACTCAACTATTAACTGAAATATTTTAACTAAATTTATTTTAAATAACTAAAATAAATAGACAAACTGTTAGAAAACCCACTATTTTGCATGTTTTGTTTTTCTTAGGCTTTACTGATAGTGTTTAAGTCTTATTATTGTATCTGTTTTAATGACTAAGCTTTTATCTTTATAATTATTGGTTTGTACTGTAGCACTTTAAGATGTATATAAATGAAAAGTGCTTGACAAAAAAAATATATATTGTTTTTTATTTTTTCTGGCGGGCATTGTGGCATTCTTCTCTCTTCGGCAGTACTTGAACGCACTATAAAAACACCTCTTTCTCGTATTTCTTTGAGTATAGAACGGCCACGTTGTTCTAAGAGAGCATGGCTTGTAGGTTCAATGTGCACAATTTAATAGTTTAGTTGCTCAGTCAGCAATGTGTTTATATAGAGTGCATCTGGTAAGTATTCATTGGGCATCACTTTTCCACATTTTATTATGTTACAGCCTTATTCCAAAATGGAATGAATTAATTTGTGTCCTCAAAATTCTACAGACAATACCCCATAATGACAATGTGAAAATATTTCTTTAAACATTTTTTGCAAATTTATTAAAAATAAAAACATAAAAATTCACATGTATATAGGTATTTACAGCCTTTGCTGAATACTTTGTAGATGCACCTTTGGAACAATTACAGCCTCAAGTCTTTTTGAATACGATGCCACAAGCTTGGCACACCTACCTTTGGGCAGTTTCGTCCATGACTCTTTGATCATTCCTCTTTGCAGCAACCTCTCAAGCTCCATCAGGTTGGATGAGAAGCGTTGGTTTTAGAGATGTCCGATAATATCAGACTGCCGATATTATCGGCCAATAAATGCTTTAAAATGTGATATCGGAAATTATCGGTATCGGTTTCAAAAAGTAAAATTTATGACTATTTAAAACACCGCTGTACAAAGTGGTACACGGACGTAGGGAGAAGTACAACGCGTCAATAAACCTTAAAGGCACTGCCTTTCCGTGCCGGCCCAATCACATAACATCCGCGGCTTTTCACACACACAAGTGAATGCAAGGCGTACTTGGTCAACAGACATACAGGTCACACTGAGGGTGGCCGTATAAACAACTTTAACACTGTTACAAATATGCGCCACACTGTGAACCCACACCAAACAAGAATGACAAACACATTTCGGGAGAACATCCGCACCGTAACACAACATAAACACAACACAACAAATACCCAGAACCCCTTGCAGCACTAACTCTTCCGGGACGCTACAATATACACCCCCTGCTACCCCCTACCCCTCCCACCTCAACCCCGCCCCCTCCCCCAACCCCGCCCACCTTAACCTCCTCATGCTCTCTCAGGGAGAGCATGTCCCAAATTCCAAGCTGCTGTTTTGAGGCATGTTAAAAAAAATAATGCACTTTGTGACTTCAATAATAAATATGGCAGTGCCATGTTGGCATTTTTTTCCATAACTTGAGTTGATTTATTTTGGAAAACCTTGTTACATTGTTTAATGCATCCAGTGGGGCATCACAACAAAATTAGGCATAATAATGTGTTAATTCCACGACTGTATATATTGGTATCGGTTGATATCGGAATCGGTAATTAAGAGTTGGACAATATCGGAATATCGGCAAAAAGCCATTATCGGACATCTCTAGTTGGTTTTCATCCAAGATGTCTCTGTACGTTGCTGCATTCATCTTTTCTTCTATCCTGACTAGTTTCCCAGTTCTTGCCGCTGAAAAACATCCCCACAGCATGATGCTGTCACCACCATGCTTCACTGTAGGGATGATATTGGTCTGTTGATGAGCGGTGCCTGGTTTCCTCCAAACATGATGCCTGGAGATCAATCTTTGTCTCATCAGACAGAGAAGTGTGTGTTTCATTGTCGGAGAATCTTTCAGGTGCATTTTAACTATTTTTTTTACTGAGAAATGGCTTCTGTCTGGCCACTACACCATACAAGCCTGATTGGTGGTTTGCTGCAGAGATGGTTGTCCTTCTGGAAGGTTCTCCTCTCTCTGCAGAGGAATGGTATAGCTCTGACAGAGTGACTATCGGGTTCTTGGTCACCTCCCTGACTAGACTAAGATGAATGCAGCAATGTACAGGTGCTGGCTGAGGAATGGACAAAACTGCCCAAATATAGGTGTGCCAAGCTTGTGGCATCCTATTCAAAAAAACCTGAGGCTGTAATTGCTGCCAAAGATGCATCAGCAAAGTATTGTGCAAAGGCTATGAATACTTGTGTACATAATTGTTTTACCTTTTTATTTTTAATAAATGTGCACATTTCTTTAGGAAAAACTTTTTACATTGTCATTATGGGGTATTATGTGTAGAATTTTGAGGGGGAAAAATATGTATTCTCTTTTGGAATAAAATTTAACATAACGAAATGTGGAAAAAGTGAAGCGTTTCTGGATGCACTGTAGGTTTAGATTGGGGTACCGGTATGTCAATTCTTAATCGGGAAATACATTAATGTCTGTTGTTTTAATTTTAACATTTAAACTAGCTAGCTGGCACAGGTCAGTCCATGAGTTTCTCAAAGTACAGTTATTAATCACGTTTTTTTTCCGATCATTTTCATTGGGGGTTTTAACGCGGTTATCAATAATACCGTTTATCTTTACAACCTGGGTGGAAACGTGGGAAAACCTAAACCAAAGTCCAACATTCCATGCAAAATATGACAATGATGTCCCAAAATGTCTGTCTTGTGAGCGTTACACTTTACAAGACTGCAGACTCAGTTCGTAAGAGGTTCACAGTTGAATGCTGTCATCCTGAGATAAGGTATGTGCAGTACAGGAACTTGAATGTCACACAGTGGTACAGACACAACTTGTTTGATGAAATACAGACATTTTCTTTGGCAAATGGCACAAAACGAGTGTATAATATTGAGGTTATTTTGCCAATAATAGAGAAATCAGAATAAAAACGTGTTTATGCTATAGTGCTATAGTTTTCTTGATGTGTAGTCCACCTAAGTTTTCTGGGGTGCTGCAATAATTGTTAACAAGTCGGCTTCAGATTGCTTTGCTCGCTTACCATTGAATTAGGGGAGTGAACTGAAAAGCTATTTCTGTTTATTACTGGGTGTTTGAAAGCACTTACATGCAAATTACAGCAAAGGCTGTCTACATAAGATTCCTAAAGAAGAATCAATGTCATTTGAGGAGGCGCAGGTGTCACTGAGACAATTAGCCGAGATTGCAGCTCTTGAACCGCTCACTCACCAATCACACAGATTGTATTATTGAGGAGGCATCTGCTCACTGCCATTAAAGGACTCATAGCGTCCAGATGACTGAAATTTCAATAAATGTTTTTTGTTTCTGAAAATTAATCTGGCAGTCATTTTCCATAATACCAATTCTTTTTTGAGTAATTGTTAGATAACTAACTGTACTTGGAACACCCTCTTTCCATTGCCAGACATCATCCACAAAAATGGAGCCCATTTTCCCGTGTAAAACTATTATTTTGATTACTTAATTGCATTTTTTTGTCGCCCTGGTCCATAATAACTTCAGAACTGATATGATCAACATTATGAGCAAAGTATAAAAAAAAAAAATTACCTCCCTTGTCTTCCATCTCCTCTTCCATAGACACCATAGCCTGTGTTTTCTCAAGACATCAGGAGAAGACGATGCAGAATCGAATAACAACGGCTTATCTTCTTTTTCTTTCTTTTTTGTTTATTGGGTTTGCTCTTCTTTCTCTGTTTTTCAGGTTCTGACGCCGTCTTCATCTCCTTGAGGGTGCTCCTAATTTTTGGGACCGCATTTAGCTTAAGTCTAAACTAGGGATGTCCGATTTCCGATATTACATTTTAAAGCATTTATCGGCCGATAATATCGGCAGTCCGATTTTATCGGTCGATAAATGCTTTAAAATGTAATTTCGGAAATTATCGGTATCGGTTTCAAAATTATCGGTATCGGTTTCAAAAAGTAAAATTTATGACTTTTTAAAATGCCGCTGTGTACACGGAAGTAGGGAGAAGTACAGAGCGCCAATAAACCTTAAAGGCACTTCCTTTGCGTGCCGGCCCAGTCACATAATATCTACGGCTTTTCACACACACAAATGAATGCACAGTATACTTGGTCAACAGCCATACAGGTCACACTGAGGGTGGCCGTATAAACAACTTTAACACTGTTACAAATATGCGCCACACTGTGAACCCACACCAAACAAGAATGACAAACACATTTCGGGAGAACATCCGCACCGTAACACAACATAAACACAACAGAACAAATACCCAGAACCCCTTGCAGCACTAACTATTCCGGGACGCTACAATATACACCCCCCTAACCCCCCCCCAACCCCGCATAACCCCCCCGCCCCCCCACATCATTAGAGTGGCCATTCAAAGGTTCTGTGATATGAGCACTGCTCACTATTCAAATACATAACCTGCCAACAAAAATCCACATTGAAAATGCTGTTTTATTTCTTATGTGATTGTTATTGTTATCTTTAAAACAAAGAGATACCTAATGGCTGCTGAACAGCAACAATGCGGAGTGTCTCCGTGCTTTGTTGTCCGTCAATACCCACCGGCAGGCGTCTGTGACTGCACTGACTTGACTCGCGGATAAGACGACAGTTTTATTTACTTTTATTTTTGTATCTGAAGCCAATAACACAGCAGTAACAACATCCCTGGCAAGGTTCGTACACACACACACACACACACACTTCTCATTTAACTCCCGTTAAACCACTCATCTGCTTCCCCCATCCCTGCTGTGAGGTCCTTAAATAGCTGGCTAGGATATGCCTGTAATATGATTCTTTGATTTGGAACATCTAGAATCAGCATGTCCTCTTCCATCGCGTCAAAAGGGTGAAATTACGCCTGAAAACTAGGGCGGTCAAGTAATACATTTTTTAAATCAGATTAATTACACTCTTGTACTGTGATTAATCACTGGTTATTATTTGCTTGCATAATTCAAATTTGCTTGAGAAAATACCCCAATATTTGACTACAAATGCTATACAAATGCAGAGCACATCGGTCTAATTATCATCACACTGGTGTGTGACATGACCACTGCCCATGCAATGCACGCCACCTTTTGCAAGTCAAAACAAACACTGTAATTAATCTTTTTATCCATTTATGACAAAGCGATTTTTTTTTTTTTATTTATTAACCACATGCGTTAACGCATTAACGTTGACAGCTAGGGCTGTGAATCTTTGGGTGTCCCACGATTCGATTCAAAATCTTTTTCTTTTTTTTTTAATTCCACATGATTCTCGATTCAAAAACGATTTTTTTCCCGATTCAAAACGATTCTCTATTCATTCAATACATAGGATTTCAGCAGGATCTACCCCGGTCTGCTGACATGCAAGAAGAGTAGTAGATTTTTGTAAAAAGCTTTTATAATTGTAAAGGACAATGTTTTATCAACTGATTGCAATAATGTACATTTGTTTTAACTATTAAATTAACCAAAAATATGACTTATTTTATATTGGACACAGTGTGTTGTCAAAGTTATGAGATGCGATGCAAGTGTAAGCCACTGTGACACTATTGTTCTTTTTTTTATTTATTTTTTTATAAATGTCTAATGATAATGTCAATGAGGGATTTTTAATCACTGCTATGTTGAAATTGTTACTAACATTGATACTGTTGTTGATAATATTCATTTTTGTTTCACTACTTTTGGTTTGTTCTGTGTTGTGTTTGTGTGTCCTCTCAATTGCTCTGTTTATTGGAGTTCTGAGTCGGGTTTGGTTTTGGAATTGGATTGCATTGTTATGGTATTGCTGTGTATTGTTTTGTTGGATTGATTCATTTAAAAAAAAAAATTTTAAATAAAAAATAATAAATAAATAAAAATATTGATTTTAAAAAAATGAGAATCGATTCTGAATCGCACAACGTGAGAATCGCGATTCGGTATTCAAATCGATTTTTTCCCACACCCCTATTGACAGCCCAACTGAAATCTTTGACAAGTTGACTTAATTTGTAATATATGCAGAGCAGCTCTGAAGTAATCTTACTTTATTATTGATTGGACTAAAGGCAAGACTTCTGTTCTTTATTATTTATACATTGTATTTGATCATTTTTATATCATCCCATCACACAAAAATATGTTAATTCGGCAAGTTTTTTTTTGGTCCATATCTGAACATAAATATATATGACATGTGATTCTGCTGTCTTTTTACTTTATCTTTGTCTTACAGCATCGTTGGGTATATATGTTGTGTTTTACAAATTCAAAAAAAAAATTATATATATATATATTTGAAGATGAATGTACCTATGGGTGGTCATGTCAATGAACTGATTAGTTGACCGTTTAGTTTGTCTTACGAGACATTTGGCCTCTCACCCAAGTTGTTTTCATCAATTCATGCTCATAGCTTGGACAGAACTAGTCTAAGTGCTTGGTGCCAAGGTCTTAACTATTTATCCGCTAACATGAGGAGGAGCGCAGAAAGGATTGCTTTTCTGGTGTAAAAAAAAAAAAAAGTGTCCAACAATTGTTAACCATAAAATCAAATTGTTCATACAGCATAACAAATCTTAACAAATCGTTCATACATACACATTCTGTAAAATACATCGAATTTGAATCGCATTGTAACTAACCCATGTATCTAGATGCGTATCAAACCGTCCATCACAAAAAAATGTACAACCCCAATACATACCAAGTTAGTGAACATATATTTACAAAAATAACAAGGGGGTGATGTATCAACTTTCTATGTAATAAAAACATCAACACAACAAAAAACTAGCTGAACTGTTCTCCTATGCAGCCGCCCTGTGGTGCACTCACAGTTTGAGATCACAAAACTCTTCAACTTTTACAGCCAAATTGCGATAATTGTTAGGAATAAAAAAAAAAAAATCCAGTTTACCTTTTAGGTTAATCTTTTTAACGTCCAGTGTAAGAGAGGCAGCAGGAGGCAGTGTCGACAACGCTGTGGACACTTTTCTGAATGTTCAAAACTATTCATAGCGTGTCGCTTCATTTTTTTGATTTATACTGAGTTAGCAAAACAACAAATTGTTGTAAAAAGGCTAAAAAACACACACACAAAAAACACACACACACAACTAACACTAGTACTGCTGTGCTGTGCTGACTGCCCACTGCCGGGCACAAAATGGCTGCGCTGCAAGGCACACAGTGGGTGGATGAAACATTCGTACACTGAGAAAAGGTTCGTACATCAAAGCATATTTGTATTCGGTCTGTGGATCGTAAATTGAAAAGTTTGTATAATGAAGAGTTTGGAAATTGAGATTCCACCATATATATATATATATATATATATATATATATATATATATATATATATATATATATATATATATATATATATATATATAAGGAATGTCCGATAATATCGGACCGCCGATATTATCGGCCGATAAATGCTTTAAAAAACGCTGCTGTGTACACGGACGCAGGAAGATGTACAGAGTGCCAAATAATCCTTGAAGGCGCTGCGTTTGCGTACTGGCCCAGTCACATAATATCTACGGCTTGACACACGCACTCGCGAATGCAGGCATACTTGATCAACAGCCATACAGGTCACACTGAGGGTGGTCGTATAAACAACTTTAACACTGTTACAAATATGTGCCACACTGTGAACCCACACCAAACAAGAATGACAAACACATTTCGGGAGAACATCCGCATTGTAACACAACATAAACATAACAGAACTAATACCCAGACCCCTTGCAGATACTTATTTTCATTCAGAAAAATCTACCTCTCACACGTGATGACAAGGAGAAAAAGAATTAGCCCACTCATTGAGCTTCATCTGTTGCACAAATAGACTAATAGTCTGGACTGAGTGAAGCTGTTTTATTAATGTTTTGTGCTTTTTTTCCCCATGCACTTTAAAGGATGGCTGTGTTTTCTACTAGTCTAGACTGAAGCAGTTGTATCAATGTTCATGCACTTTAAAGGATGGCTGTGTTATCTACTAGTCTAGACTGAAGCACTTTTTTATTTTTGTGCCTTTTATTGTTTTTATTTGTACATTTTTGTTACTCATACAAATACGTTAAGAACAGGGCAAATTGAGCACAGTTTTTAGTATACTCTGGACTGAAGCTGTGTGCCTTCATTGTTTTTTTAGCTGTTGTTGTGAGGCATGTTTAAAAAAATAAAATAAAATGCACTTTGTGAAAGTCAAAGTACAGTGTTTCCCATAGTTGTAGTGGGTATCAGGATTATTTCAGGGAGAGCATGTCCCAAATTCCAAGCTGCTGTTTTGAGGCATGTTAAAAAAATAATGCACTTTGGGACTTCAATAATAAATAAAAAATAAACTTTTTTCCATAACTTGAGTTGATTTATTTTGGAAAACCTTGTTACATTGTTTAATGCATCCAGCGGGGCATCACAACGAAATTAGGCATAATAATGTGTTAATTCCACGACTATATATATCGGTATCGGTTGATATCGGTATCGGTAATTAAGAGTTGGACAATATCGGAATATATATTTCACTACTTTTGGTTTGTTCTGTGTCTTGTTTGTGTCTCCTCTCAATTGTTCTGTTTATTGCAGTTCTGAATGTTGCTGGGTCGGGTTTGGTTTTGGAATTGGATTGCATTGTTATGGTAGTGCTGTATTGTTTTGTTGGATTGATTCATAAAAAAAAAAAAGAAGTAAATTGTGTTTTTTTTTTTTATAAATAATAAAAATTAAATAAAAATCGATTTAAAAAAAATGAGAATCGATTCTGAATCGCACAACGTGAGAATCGCGATTCGAATTTGAACCGATTTTTTCCCACACCCCTAATATATATATATATATATATATATATATATATATATATATATATATATATATATATATATATATATATATATATATATATATGTGTGAATGTAAATGTTGTCTGTCTATCTGTGTTGGCCCTGTGATGAGATGGCAACTTGTCCATGGTGTACCCCGCCTTCCGCCCGATTGTAGCTGAGATAGGCTCCAGCGCCCCCCGTGACCCCAAAGGGAATAAGCGGTAGAAAATGGATGGATGGATGGGCAGATAATATACGTGGACAAACAGACTGGTTTGGGTAGGTGCAATGTTTGGCTGTATACGATAATTGAGACATTGTATAAAAACCCAGACATATTTTTGGCAATAACTTTAGTCATAACTGAATCATTTACAGTAAAATCGCTGACCTTTGGACTATGAAACAATAAGGTTTTAAACTCTTCAGACACTACAAACTTTATTGGACATTGACTGCATCATAATACATAATACTACCAATAAATATTGCGGCTCACTTCCTCCTGTGTGGTCATGCGGTAATATCTGAGCCCAAGGCATTGTCTGACCAGTGTGCATAATGGCACTGAGACATATCAAAAGTGACCTACTGACACTTTATTTTTCTGTGTCATGATGCCACCGTTGCGCATTGTCTGTAGCCGTCTAAGCCGCTTCAATCCCCTCTTTGCACAGCAGCGATTGGCAACAACCCAGACTCACAGATTTGTCCTAAACCATTTCAGTGAGTCCAGTCGTGCCAACTGTGGCTTAACGAAGAGAAATAACGAGCCTCAGTAACGAACCCAATTTGTCACTACGGTTCTCGCAGATGGGGAATATTTAGTGTTTGCTTGGTCCGGTTTTGTCGTCTCTTTATCAGAGTGTCTTAATGTTTGGAACACGTTGTTGGCGCGTCAACGTAAGGGGACCGACCATCTGTTGGCTTGTTGTGAAAAGATGAAGAGTTTTTCTCTCGACACAACATGCACCTTTGTCTTTTATCTGCCAGTAGATTTATGTCAGCCTGTTAAAAAGTGTCAGTGTATGCGCGTGCATGTGTGTGCCCATCTGTCTTCTTTATTAAAGTCAGAAACATTATCCTCTCATCCCTCTGAGCTTTAATGCCATGCAGACAAACATAAATACGCTGCACCATACTGCACATGCACAAATGTATGGGGGGACATCCACTAGGGAAAGATGAGTTATTTTTATCTCAATTGCTCTTCCCTTTCGCACACCTCTGACTCTCACTTCCTGTCTTCCAACATCCATGTGTGTGTTTTTATATACTGTGACGCTTCTCTAAGGTCTAATCTCTTCCTTAGTATATTATCTTTATTTAAGAAGCTGAAACCAGCAAATATTTGTCTCGCCCGATTCTTTGGCGATGCTCGATCCTTTTTGGAAGACCAAATTCAAAAAGTTACAATGGAATCCAATAGTGGTCATTCGCGCTCATATTTCCTCCAAACAATTTGTATGAAGCAGAGTTCACCTGGCACAGGTCGCAGAACATTCTGTTCCTCGAGAAGCCAGGATTTATTGCAGCAGTAATGTACTGTACTGCAATATTTTTAATCCAACTTCCAAATAGTATAAGAAATAAATAAGACAGCAGACATGTTAGTACTGCAGAATCATAACATAGAAACAGTCTGCCTTTACAAAGTGATCCATTTTGTATATGGGCATACCAGTTCTCCTACATTTCACCAACGTTCATACTAAAAAGCAGGAGAAAGACTCCAAATAAAATATGAAGTAGGGTTGTATAGTATACCGGTATTATTATAGTACCGCGATACTAATTAATCATATTCGGTACTATACCGCCTCCTAAAAAGTACCGGTCCCCCACCCGTCGTCTCATGCAGAACGCCCTCAGGAAGAGGTGCTTTAAGACATGGCTATCTACCTAGTGGCTAATGTCTGTCCACAGTCAGCAGCGTTGTAACTACTTCAATATCACTAATCCTTGTCTCCATGGACAAGGTACGATTATTTCAAGACGATTTTTGTTATTTGGCTCCAAAATGGCTCTTTCAATGTTCTGGGCTGCCTACCCCTGCGTTTCTGGAAAAGCGACAAATGAGTGAAAGCGACAGAAACGTTGCCATGGAGATGAGGGTTTTCTTACAGGCCTGGCTGCAGTCACACCACGACACCTGTACGTCAGTAATAACAGTCTCCGATAACCTGAACCAATTAAAACTGTTATTTGTTTTTTTTATCGTTTAATTTGCATTGCCTCACACGGTGAACACGACATATATTTCTACAAACCCCGTTTCCATATGAGTTGGGAAATTGTGTTAGATGTAAATATAAACGGAATACAATGATTTGCAAATCATTTTCAACCCATATTCAGTTGAATATGCTACAAAGACAACATATTTGATGTTCAAACTGATAAACATTTTTTTTTTTTGCAAATAATCATTAACTTTAGAATTTGATGCCAGCAACATGTGACAAAGAAGTTGGGAAAGGTGGCAATAAATACTGATAAAGTTGAGGAATGCTCATCAAACACTTATTTGGAACACCCCACAGGTGTGCAGGCTAATTGGGAACAGGTGGGTGCCATGATTGGGTATAAAAGTAGATTCCATGAAATGCTCAGTCATTCACAAACAGGGATGGGGCGAGGGTCACCACTTTGTCAACAAATGCCTGAGCAAATTGTTGAACAGTTTAAGAAAAACCTTTCTCAACCAGCTATTGCAAGGAATTTAGGGATTTCACCATCTACGGTCCGTAATATCATCAAAGGGTTCAGAGAATCTGGAGAAATCACTGCACGTAAGCAGCTAAGCCCGTGACCTTCGATCCCTCAGGCTGTACTGCATCAACAAGCGACAGTGTGTAAAGGATATCACCACATGGACTCAGGAACACTCCAGAAACCCACTGTCAGTAACTACAGTTGGTCGCTACATCTGTAAGTGCAAGTAAAAACTCTCCTATGCAAGGCGAAAACCGTTTATCAACAACACCCAGAAACGCCGTCGGCTTCGCTGGGCCTGAGCTCATCTAAGATGGACTGATACAAAGTGGAAAAGTGTTTTGTGGTCTGACGAGTCCACATTTCAAATTGTTTTTGGAAACTGTGGACGTCGTGTCCTCCGGACCAAAGAGGAAAAGAACCATCCGGATTGTTATCGGCGCAAAGTTGAAAAGCCAGAATCTGTGATGGTATGGGGGTGTATTAGTGCCCAAGAAATGGGTAACCTACACATCTGTGAAGGTGCCATTAATACTGAAAGGTACATACAGGTTTTGGAGCAAGTGGTGCATTCATCACATTATCGTAAGTCTTGAACTACAGAGAGTATTCCAATGTTTGGAATCTGCGCTTTTGAGTGTAATACGGGTTATTACGGTAATCCACGTCACAGCAAGCAGACGAGGCAAGAAGCTGAGTGGGCGGGGTTTGTTTACAGCAGCCAGCTTGTGACGTGAGTGACAGGGAGGGACACTAACAGATTTCTACAACAAAATTCTGTTCTGCAGAAAAATTACATTATATAGATTATTATAATATGGATCTTTGGGTCTTTTATGTTGTCCTTTGCGTTCATGTTTCACCGTGTTTGTTTCATATTTGTTGCATTTTTCTTTATTGTAAAAAACGCTCATATGTTCTTAATATTCAGTGTTTTATCGTATATAGTTAATATTACAAATCCTACATCAATTATTTTCATGTACATTCTTTTTTTCAGCGAAAAGGTTGTAACATTTCATTAATTAAATTTTGAGGTGGCCTGTCATAATATTTTTAGCGTACTATGAGTCATATTGTGAGTGTTTGTATAGTGTTTTTAGCTTTACCCTTTTATTTCACTAAAGCTGAACAACCTACACAAAAAGGGAACCATGCACACATACAGCAGAATGCTAGACACTTTTTACAGCTAAAATATTGTGTCAAAAAACATAAGACACAGACAAACTCACAGCATCATGTTAGAAATCAGAAATAAAAGGCCGGTGAATATTGTCATACAATCATCAGCCAGTCACTCCTCTGTTACACAGAAATATCCTGCTGTTATCATGCTATATATACACAGTATGTGGGTGTGTGTGCATATAAATATATATATAGTCAAGGTTTCTGTGGTTTATCCGTTATACAGTGCTCAATACCAGGGTAGAGCGAAATATACGTTAGGTCAGGAAAAAACACAGAGGCTATTTCATCCCTACAAGCCTGTTTCACAGGTTTCTCTGCTTGTCAGGGGATTTTATAAAACCTGTTGTGATTGGAAACAAGACTGTGATTGGATACTAACTGGTCATTCTAAAGTGAGTATCCATTCACAAGTTTCAATTTAGCAGGAAGCGGGAAGACCAGGATAGCAGAGAAGGAGAACAAAATGTTGATTAGGTGGCAGATATATATTTGCAAGGCCATTTTCAAGAAGGATATTTAAAGAGAAACTACATCTTTTGAGACGATGTCGGCCAACCCCGGAAGCTAGCTCAGCTGTTCTGGCAATGAAATGGGGAAATGTTCGCCATTTCCACTCGAATAAGCCGACGACGAGGGGCACCACTGGCTTATACTGTGTCGAATAGGTCCTACTAATTGTGAGTTCAAATATTAAATGTTTTCACTTTTAATATGTTTTTTGCAATTTTAATTTTGACAGTACCACATACCATCCATCCATTTTCTACCGCTTATTCCCTTTTGGGGTGGCGGGGGGCGCTGGAGCCTATCTCAGCTACAATCGGGCGGAAGGCGGGGTACACCCTGGACAAGTCGCCACCTCATCGCAGGGCCAACACAGATAGACAGACAACATTCACACTCACATTCACACACTAGGGCCAATTTAGTGTTGTCAATCAACCTATCCCCAGGTGCATGTTTTTGGAAGTGGGAGGAAGCCGGAGTACCCGGAGAGAACCCACGCAGTCACGGAGAGAACATGCAAACTCCACACAGAAAGATCCCGAGCCCGGGATTGAACCCAAGACTACTCAGGACCTTCGTATTGTGAGGCAGATGCACTAACCCCTCTTCCACCGTGCTGCCCAGTACCACATACGATATGGTTTAATTGCTGATGTGTTTTAATAGATTTTTAAATGCGCTAGAAAATAACTTGTTTTGTACACTGTTGATGTGATTCAATGCTCAGTAAATGAGTTTCTGTATAGTATTTCTCCAGCAATGGTCATGTGGTGACATCAATTATGGTATTTTGAGTGGTAATTATTGAAGTCGGACATCACTGAAGGCCTAGGTGGGAAACGCACGGCCTGCCACTGTATATACTGTATATCCATCCATTTTCTACCGCTTGTCCCTTTTGGGGTCGCGGGGGGTGCTGGAGCCTATCTCAGCTGCATTCATATACAGGTAAAAGCCAGTAAATTAGAATATTTTGAAAAACTTGATTTATTTCAGTAATTGCATTCAAAAGGTGTAACTTGTACATTATATTTATTCATTGCACACAGACTGATGCATTCAAATGTTTATTTCATTTAATTTTGATGATTTGAAGTAGCAACAAATGAAAATCCAAAATTCCGTGTGTCACAAAATTAGAATATTACTTAAGGCTAATACAAAAAAGGGATTTTTAGAAATGTTGGCCAACTGAAAAGTATGAAAATGAAAAATATGAGCATGTACAATACTCAATACTTGGTTGGAGCTCCTTTTGCCTCAATTACTGCGTTAATGCGGCGTGGCATGGAGTCGATGAGTTTCTGGCACTGCTCAGGTGTTATGAGAGCCCAGGTTGCTCTGATAGTGGCCTTCAACTCTTCTGCGTTTTTGGGTCTGGCATTCTGCATCTTCCTTTTCACAATACCCCACAGATTTTCTATGGGGCTAAAGTCAGGGGAGTTGGCGGGCCAATTTAGAACAGAAATACCATGGTCCGTAAACCAGGCACGGGTAGATTTTGCGCTGTGTGCAGGCGCCAAGTCCTGTTGGAACTTGAAATCTCCATCTCCATAGAGCAGGTCAGCAGCAGGAAGCATGAAGTGCTCTAAAACTTGCTGGTAGACGGCTGCGTTGACCCTGGATCTCAGGAAACAGAGTGGACCGACACCAGCAGATGACATGGCACCCCAAACCATCACCCAACCATGCAAATTTTGCATTTCCTTTGGAAATCGAGGTCCCAGAGTCTGGAGGAAGACCGGAGAGGCACAGGATCCACGTTGCCTGAAGTCTAGTGTAAAGTTTCCACCATCAGTGATGGTTTGGGGTGCCATGTCATCTGCTGGTGTCGGTCCACTCTGTTTCCTGAGATCCAGGGTCAACGCAGCCGTCTACCAGCAAGTTTTAGAGCACTTCATGCTTCCTGCTGCTGACCTGCTCTATGGAGATGGAGATTTCAAGTTCCAACAGGACTTGGCGCCTGCACACAGCGCAAAATCTACCCGTGGCTGGTTTACGGACCATGGTATTTCTGTTCTAAATTGGCCCGCCAACTCCCCTGACCTTAGCCCCATAGAAAATCTGTGGGGTATTGTGAAAAGGAAGATGCAGAATGCCAGACCCAAAAACGCAGAAGAGTTGAAGGCCACTATCAGAGCAACCTGGGCTCTCATAACACCTGAGCAGTGCCAGAAACTCATCGACTCCATGCCACGCCGCATTAACGCAGTAATTGAGGCAAAAGGAGCTCCAACCAAGTATTGAGTATTGTACATGCTCATATTTTTCATTTTCATACTTTTCAGTTGGCCAACATTTCTAAAAATCCCTTTTTTGTATTAGCCTTAAGTAATATTCTAATTTTGTGACACACGGAATTTTGGATTTTCATTTGTTGCCACTTCAAATCATCAAAATTAAATGAAATAAACATTTGAATGCATCAGTCTGTGTGCAATGAATAAATATAATGTACAAGTTACACCTTTTGAATGCAATTACTGAAATAAATCAAGTTTTTCAAAATATTCTAATTTACTGGCTTTTACCTGTATATATATTTGCATATGTATATACAACTTACATATAACACACACACATCGACCCCCAGATGCATTTTACCGACCGATGGCCCCCCGAGTCAAAATAATAGCCCATGTCTAATCTAAACCCTCCAGGACCCCGCCCCTATACTCAAGCCAGTTGTGTTTCAACACATCTGAAATCAAAATGCCGTCCTTTGGTAAACAGTGTCTCATGATGATGCGGTGCTGTTTTTTGCACTGAAATGTTCATGAATTTCCTTTTTGACATTGCCAGTTGATATTTTTGTATACGAGACACATAATGCCAACATGTTTTTCTTTCTTGGAGGTTAAATACTTGATACTTCAGCGTGAGTGTGTGCTTGTGTGAAATTATGCATCGCTGCCAAGGGAAGGTTTGACATATCCATATGATACAGAGCTTTGTGGCATGTTGGATATGGTGATAAATGGGGATAGGACACGCTGGCAATCAGAAATAGTACTATTTCATAGGATTAGCATGGTGGGGGGAGGGGAGGCTAGAGCTTTAGATTGATTAAAGTGTAATCCTTAGGATAACCATTCCCCTGACAAGTCCTGTTCACATCACCTTCATAGAAAACCCCTGACCCCTTGGCACAGCCAATAACAGAAACACCATCTTAAGGCACATGACTTCTCTCTCTCTCGCTCACTCTCTCTCCCCAATTTGTCCTTTGGTTGCTTATTGATTCTTAGAGAAGGTTGAGGAAAGCATAAAGAAGGCAGCAGCTTTTCATGTCATGTCAATTTACCCTCATCTGGAGTCTACAGTATGAACAACATAACTGTATGTACTGGGTTGTACCTTGTTATTGAATTGTAAATGTTCATGTCCAATTGTGACTTTACCAACAACAATACCTGGCTGGCATTTACTGTGTATAAGTAGTTAGGGACATTATACAATATAGACAATATATTGTGGTTGGATGTTGAATGCAGTGCAATTATTGCTAAAAACGCTCACTTTTGGGGATCATCTACTGTACATCTTTTGTACTGGAAAATGTCTGATCGCTTTGTATGTACTGTGAATCATATGTATATTTTTAAATCGGTTCTTAAAAATTGGGACTCGGTTTGGAATCGGAATAAATAAAAATCGCAATTTGGATGTGAATCTATTTTTTTCCATCAATCCATTCTCCTTATATTCTCATCATTTTGAAATGTATGCAGGCTGACCCCTTTTTTAGTTGTATTACTACAACCTGCAATAATGTATCTGGCAGACATTTCTTAAATCCTTCAAATTCTGCGCAGAAATATCGTGATTTGGGAAAATGCTACCAAAACACATACCACGCAATATGAATTTGCATCCTGTCTTCTTAGGTGACGTCAGTAGTCAGATGCAGGCCAGCCCACATTTTGAAAACATACTAAAACTCGTTATAGAAAAAGCGTATAATCACTACTGTGTCTATTTTGGGGGGAACTGTACTTGTAGAAATCATTTTAGGTCCAGAACTATGACATAAGTACCAATACTGACAGCTTTAGCGTTAATAATAACACGATGTTAGTTTTTGTGTTTGTAGTTTACAGTGGATCGTACTTAGCTATGTTTCAAATTGTTTGGTTAATAGTTAGCTTTACAGTGTAGGAGATAATGCAATGCAGTTCTCAAACCTTGCAAAGGCTCCAGCTCTCCAGCTACCCCGTGACCCTGAACGTGATATAAAATAAGATAATTAATAATGTTTTTGTTATAAAACAGATTGTTTTCAATTCGATTTACTAGCTATTGTGTGAATACATGCATATCATGATAATTTATATGCCTTTTTTTTGCTTCCATCTTTAAGCTCATTAATTTCAGATCATAGCTCATGCAGTATTGATTTATCCAGGCAGACCATCTGAAGGTGAAGGGCAGAAGAGAGAAGCAATAACGAGCAAATAATATAACAGCAAGACTTGAGAGGATGCATGTTGCTATATCTCTGGTCATAATTAATGGAAGGCCAATTACTGCATTCTCAAAGCAACATCCGGTATAATATAATAATATTAATAACAACAACAATATTGGTTGTCTTTCTTTATACATAATCAGAAGCACTGTGATCTCCTATAGTTCCTCGCTGGGGTTGTTCTACAATCTACCCTCACAACATCATATTAAGCAATCGCCACTGCATGTCCAAGCCCATCTGCTCCATCATCCTCTTTGACAGCGGTCTAAATATTTCTTGTCAATGACAGACAAGCTGATTAGATTTTTCCGTATTTTCTGAAATCACCCAGTATGTGCAATAGTAACAGATGGTTTTGCTCCCATTAAAAACATGCAAAGATGAGTTTTGAATGATTTTGGTCAATAGTGTGCTTTGATACGCTGATTGTCACCTTGATAGTTTATCATTTGCTTATAGCTTGAAGGATAACTGGTATTGGTAATGGTATTATTGAACATAATTACATGTCAAGCAATTGTATAATCAGTTAAAAATTAAACGTGTTCAACATATGAATTCAAACTTCAGAGCCCATAGATTGTTTTCCTTTTAATATAAATATAAATTTTTCCTCCAACACAAATAATTAGGGGTGTCCTGATCCGATATTGATATCCGATAACGGTCCGATATCAGCAAAAAAAATTGATCGACTTGCATTTAAAATCTTTTAAATAAGTGTTCCGAAACAAGATTCAATGTCCTCTAATAAACAGTATAATCTTGGAAGTGAAAAAGTTGTATGGTACACCCCTACAAATAATACAGTAATGCAGGTTCAAGCAATGCAGGTTCTAATCTGTAATTGTTCAACTAATTAGTTCAAATGTAAGTATTATGGCAACAATGTAATCTCATAATAATTCTCAGCTATTTATGGCCCTTCAAGGGGGCTTATGTAATTTCCCATCCTTTATCAACCGCGACTCGTGTTCCCTTTTAATATTTTCTCATTGTGCATGTCCAAAAATAGTCACTTAAAGTTGTCTCCAGCCTTCACTGTTCTGAGAATCCTAATTGTGTCTCTTTTTTTGGATAAACTGAGCTGAGGTATAAAACAGAGAAGAGAGAAGTGTGCATTCAGTTCTCAAGAGGCATTCAACATGACTTTATGCATTCTAAGGAACCCAATGATTTATGTGTGTGGTTCTGTGTGTGTGTGCGTGTGTGTGTGTGTGTGTGTGTGTGTGTGTGTGTGTGTGTGTGTGTGTGTGTGTGTGTGTGTGTGTGTGTGTGTGAACATGAAGAGAGTACAAGCAGGGAAATCCCCTTGCTTTGACCAGTTTACTATTTCTGCCCGCTTCCTGTTGCTCCTCTTGCACTCATTATAAGGTCATGACCTTTGAGTGATTCCAAAATACACGGCTGTGGTTGCATGTCAACAGGACATCAGAAATTATACAGTGATCATATTGAGCAACACCACAGCATACTGTAAAATAATGTTTATCTCAAAGGAACAGTGTCAACATTGTTTTTATGACATGTTTGCAAAAAAAGTCATAAATCTGTCATAGGCATGGTCCACTTTAATAGTCTCAGTATTTCCCATATATTTCGCCACAGATACATTTGGACCACCACAAATTGTTTTGTGTACACCATCGCTTATAAACATATTATACAGCACCTAGTCTGCCAGAGCATAAGATGACACAGCACAAAAAATCGTTAGTGTTGCCAACTTCGAGACTAGCCATTAATGTTGTCCCGATACCAATATTTCGGTACCGGTACAAAAATTATTTCGATACTTTTCGGTACTTTTCTGAATAAAAGGGAACCACAAAAAATTGCATTATTGGCTTTATTTTAACAAAAAATCTTAGGGTACATTAAACATATATTTGTTATTGCAAGTTTGTCCTTAAATAAAATAGTGAACATACAAGACAACTTGTCTTTTAGTAGTAAGTAAGCAAACAAAGGCTCCTAATTTAGGTGCTGACGTATATATGCAGTAACATATTGTGTATCATTCTATTATTTTGTCAAAAGTATTAAGGACAAGTGGTAGAAAATGAATTATTAATCGACTTGTTCATTTACTGTTAATATCTGCTTACTTTCTCTTTTAACATGTTCTACTGTATCTACACTTCTGTTAAAATGTAATAATCACTTATTCTTCTGTTGTTTGATACTTTACATTAGTTTTGGATGATACCACAAATTTGGTTATCAATCTGATACCAAGTAGTTACAAGATCCTACATTGGTCATATTCAAAGTCCGGTACTTTTCAGAGGCGGTATAGTACCGAATATGATTCATTAGTATCGCGGTTCCCTACTAATACCGGTATACCATATCCATTTTCTCATAATAAAGCCGACAGTTGACTTTGGAATATTTAAGAGCGAGAAAATTTCATGACTAGATTTGTTGCACAAGTGGCATCCTATGACAAATCCACGCTGGAAATGACTGAGCTCCTGAGAGCGGCCCATTCTTTCACAAATGTTTGTAGAAACAGTCTCCATGCCTAAGTGCTTGATTTTATACACCTGTGGCCGGGCCAAGTGATTAGGACACCTGATTCTGACCATTTGGATGGGTGGCCAAATACTTTTGGTAATATAGTGTATATACACACTATATACTGTATATATACACACATACTGTTTGTGAATGTGTGAACGTGATTGGTTGTCTGTCTATATGTGCTGGCGACTTGTCCAGGATGTACCCTGCCTTTCGCTGAAGTACAACTGGAATAGGCTGCAGCTTATAAATAATGATTAATCACTGGTTATTATTTGCCAGCATTAATACAATTTTCTTTAGAAAATACCCCTATATTTGGATACAAATGCAATTTGGTAGTCAGAATGTCATACATCATCATCAGCCGTTGTCAGTCCACTGCTGGACGAAAGCCTCAGCATGTTTCTGCCATAGTGAACGATCTCTAGCTGCTCCCTGCCACTGCACTGTTCCCCAATATTTGTCTATTTCATCTCGCCATCTCACTCTCTGTTTTCCTCTATTTCTGCTCCCATCCATGGATCTCCATGATGTCATTAGGGAAGTCCATCTATTATCTGTTCTCCTACTGATATGTCCAGCCCACTTCCACTTACTTAATTTGATAGTTCCATAATGTCTTGGACTTGTGTTTGTTTTCTCACCCATTCATTAGTTTTTCTGTCTTTATATGTGATTCCGAGCATATTTCTTTCCATGTTGTGTTGTGCTGCTGCTATTTTCTTTTCCATTTTATTTGACAATGCCCAGGTTTCAGCTCCATATGTCATGGTTGGTAACACGCATTGATTAAAGACCTTTCTTTTTAGGCTTAACGGTATTTCTCCTCTCATGATGTTGCTCAGTTTTCCATATTGGCACCAGCCCAATCTGATTCTCCTCCCTATCTCCTGTTCTTGACTCTTTTCTTTCAGGCTAAATCTCTGCCCCAGATAGATATATTCATTAACTTCATCAATTTAATTTCCATTAACAGTCACAGGTCCATGAGGTACCATGAAATTTGCCATAACTTTTGTTTTCTTCATATTCATTTTCAATCCACAACATTTGCTGGCATTTGCAAGGTCTTTAAGCATATCTTCCACTTCACTGATTTGCTCTCCCAAGACAACAATGTCATCTGCAAACCTCAGATGATTACATTTGTCTCCGTTGATATCAACTCCTTTATGTCTTACAGGAACGTCTTAAATGTTTTACTGAACTGCAAGTCATTGATTTGCTCAAAACTTGTTGACAGTAAGTAAGCTGTAACGTGGTTCCATCTACACTTCTTAAACTTTATGAAGCACTTATTTATTGGTGTTGTTTCAAGCTAGCTTAGCGGTTTGTTTACCTATTAGCATGCCTTCTCCTAGCTTGCTTTTGGTGTGTAACATGTTAAGCCTCGTCCTCCAGTGATAATGTTACATGATAATTGTACTTAAAATACTAAGGAATGCAGTTTATTTTCCGTAATTGAGACAGTTATTATTAGCTTAGGGGAGCAGCCCCACACTGTGTATGGAGGCACCGCACACATAATTAGCTCCTAGGGGGGGGACTAAAAATAAATACAATGGGGTCAGCATTTGTGATGGGCATTAAAAGGCATTTTAATCGGAAATAGGGAAAAGAGGTGGCTGGTTAATCGGCACATCCTATACATTAGATTCCAAAAAGATTAGGGATATTCACAGTCAAGTTGTTGATCTTTTGTCGTGTTGGTACAAACTACAGCTGAACAAAATGCACCCGAATCACAAAAGGTTGTGGAAGTACAGCCAAGTGTTCACAGACAACAGTCTGTTTCCCACCCACTGCTTTCTCTGAGTGCATGTTTCTATTTGGCTTTCAGAGCGCTGTAATTTAAATTGTAAAAATGTTTCGTCTTGCACAATTCAAAACTCCACTTGAGTTTTTAGTTATCATTGTCAAAGCAGGCACTGACTGTCTGTAATCTTGGCACCAGAAATTTCAGGGATTTACGAGCTTTGCATGTCTTCACTCACATTTAGTCGGCAGTCAACCGCATGGCATCATATAACACACAACAATTCTATATAAAGGCCTTTTTGTCCCTGAAGAAATAATTGTTTTTAAATTTCAAATGCATGTGCAAAAGACCTTAACCCAGATCAGGGCAAATAACAACCCGCCAGAGGTTTCCAAATATGTTTTTTTAGTGCAGTGCTGTTTTCAAATAACATACATCTTGCACTCTAGAAAGTATTTAAATGGTTGGAATCTGCGCTTTTGACGAGTTATTGAAACGCAGGTGTCAGGAGCAGGAGCAGATTTTTACAACAAAGTTGTGCGGAAAATCCATCCATCCATCCATCCATCTTCTTCCGCTTATCCGATTGTGCGGAAAAGTGATATTATATCAAATTGTAGGTGTTTTTTAACCTCTGCGTTCATATTTCACCGTGTTTGTTGCATTTTTGTTGTGTTTCGCTTGATTGTAAAAGATGTCCATCGAGGTGGTGTGAGATGTAAAAGAAGAGCGACGTTCATCTGTTGTTAATATTCAGTGTTTTATTGTTCATAGTTAATATTTTTAATCCCACATTCTTTATTTTTGTGTACATTCTGGGCGTCTCATTCAGTAAAAAAAAGATGTAAAATTCCATTCCACTTTTTTGATGTGGCCTGTCATAACGTTTTTAGCATTTAATCAGACATTATCGTGAGTTGTCGTTAGGGCTGGCGATATGGCCTTTTTTTAATATCACGATATTTTAAGGCCATATCGCGATACACGATATATATCTCGATATTTTGCCTTAGCCTTGAAAGAACACGATGCATATAATCACAGCAGTATGATGATTCTATGTGTCTACATTAAAACATTCTTCTTCATACTGCATTAATATATGCTACTTTAAAACTTTCATGCAGAGAAGGAAATCACAACTAAAAAAATCACAATTTTTTTCATACGGTGTTGATCTGGAAATGTTTGCCTCTGCATTTTGATGGTGTGGGCGTGTAGCACCGAACAGAGATGTTAACATGCGGAGTAAGCACTCTTCATTCTCTAGCAGGTGACTGTTCAAATTATGCTACATATTAGCAGTAATGCTACTTTTTATAGCAACGCTTTTGCCCCACACTGGACAAATTATGGTTGTCTGTTCGACATATTCCCACTTGAAGCCAAACCACCGCCAGACGATGGACCCCCTGCTGTTTTTGGGGGGGAATTAATTATTCCTTCATTTGTTACCAGATTTGCACCTTCTTTCTATCGTATTACCACTCGCACGGCTGCACTAGCATCACAGCTAACGTTACCCATGCTGCTACCTCTTTGCTGCGCGAGGGCGTATACGTATGTGACGTATGACGTGACAGTATGTGACGTATGTGTAATAAGGTGCGCTTGCTGTCTGTGAGAAGGAGACACAGGAAAGAGCGAGGAGAGCCTGCAGTGTAATGCCCGCAGCTAAAAGCAATTGCGTGAGAACGTATACCCGAATATCACGACATAGTCATTTTCTATATCGCACAGAGACAAACCCGCGATATATCGCGTATATCGATATATCGCCCAGCCCTAGTTGTCGTATTAGTGTTTCTGAAAAAAGGGACCCAGGCACACATACTGTGCAGCAGATTTTTACAGCTAAATATATATATATCCACTATATTGCCAAAAGTATTTGGCCACCTGCCTTTACTCACATATGAACTTGAAGTGCCATCCCATGGAATCGTCCAAAATGTTTTGGTATCCTGGAGCATTCAAAGTTCCTTTCACTGGAACTAAGGGGCCAAGCCCAACTCCTGAAAAACCAACCCCACACCATAATTCATCCTCCACCAAATTTCACACTCGGCACAATGCAGTCCGAAATGTAACGTTCTCCTGGCAACCTCCAAACCCAGACTGGTCCATCAGATTGCCAGATGGAAAAGCGTGATTCATCACTCCAGAGAAGGCATCTCCACTGCTCTAGAGTCCAGTGGCGACGTGCTTTACACCACTGCATCCCACGCTCTGCATTGGACTTTGGTGATGTATGGCTTAGATACTGCTGCTCGGCAATGGAAACCCATTCCATGAAGCTCTCTGCGTACTGTACGTGGGCTAATTGGAAGGTCACATGAAGTTTGGAGCTCTGTAGCAACTGACTGTGCAGAAAGTCTTTGCACTATGCGCTTCAGCATCCGCTGACCCCTCTCTGTCAGTTTACTTGGCCTCCCACTTGGTGGCTGACTTGCTGTTGTTCCCAAACTCTTCACTTTTCTTATAATAAAGTTGACTTTGGAATATTTAGGAGCGAGGAAATTTCACACCGGCCCCCAGACACATTTATTTCTCTCAATATGGCCCCCCGAGTCAAAATACTAAAGTACCCTCCTTTAAAAGTATTTGTAAATGTATTTTTGTCTGTTCTTTTATTCTGAATGTGTACAGATGGAGCATAAGTGCGTCATCATGTTCTTTCAATGGACATCAAGATAATCTGTTTGCTTAAAAATGTTTTTGCCTTGAAGTAAAAAATCTCCTTGCAAATGTCCATCATACTCACCTCAGTTAGAATACCCAGATGTTCATTTAGGGGAGACAATTATTCTAACCAAGGCTTGTAAACATTCTTCTAGAAGCCTATGAGAGATATTTAAAGAGACTCTCTCTCTCTCTTTTGGATTTGGCCTGAGGCAAGAGTTGGACTATTGACGCACAACTCTTTGAGAAGTTGCCTTTGCTTTACTTGCACACGGAGAAATTTTACATCTCATAGGCAATAATGCCAAATATTCCATTTGATACTCTCATAATGCACACAATGACATCTACATCTTTGTTTTGGTCCTTTTTGAGGAAGTGTGTGTGTCACTTCACACTTCCTTCTTTTGTCCCACAGTGAAACTAAATACCCATTTATCCTTACCAGAGATTGTTTTTATCCTATTTCCAGAACCTGGTCATTTTGGGAAGGTTTGAAAACTAAACAATGATGAGAGAGCAGGCTCTGGTTGCCCGTTTGATCCCTCTGTATGGATTGTTAAGGAAAAAAAGAGGTCAAAATATTGTGTAGAAACCTTAATTACTTTAAAAGCCTGTACAATTTTTTTTCAGCATTTCTCTCGTCTATGTTCTAGTAGTACTGAGATCATTTCTAGTGTAGATACACAAACAAGATGATTGCATGATAAAAATAGGAGGATAAACCATCTTGCCTTAGTGTGTGTGTGTGTGTGTGTGTGTGTGTGTGTGTGTGTGTGTGTGTGTGTGTGTGTGTTTGTGATTTTGCATTCTAGTGCAATCATCTGCAACAATATTTCCCGACCTTTACCATTGAACTCAGGCTTTGCACTTGAACTGGCAGCACGTCGTGATTGGTCGACTGTGCATGTGATCCAAGTTTGTGTCTATGTGTGGGCTAATACATTGCTGAAGTATATCTGGTTTGTCAGTAAAATACATAATTAGGCTTTACAAGCTATTCTCCCTTTCAAATTATTCCTTTTATGTTTCTGTCTGGCTGCCACTGCGCATGATGGGCCTGATGTACTAAAGGTTTGCATGTATTGAAACACGTGCAAACTTGATAGGTCATGCAAAGCTGATCGAAGCTTTTGTGCAGAAGATTGCTTTAATTAGTAAAATAGAAAGAGCAACCCGTTTAGCGTGTCTTAATGAATATGCGCACTATACAGGTATGATGATTATTAGAACGCCCACAATACTGGGTGGATGTAATACAAATATAATAATTTAGCGCTTGCAATATGATTTATCAAGATTGTTTTTCTGTCTAGAAAGTACGTGCAAACTGGCACAGATACGCACAATTGGCTGTGAGGCACTCGCACTGCAAGAGAATATCCAGTTTGTGTACGTGTCAACATATTTGGACTGTCAGAAATAGAAATATTAGACGTATTGTCTGTTCAGCAATATAATTTTTGAATTTGGCTGATTAAAATGAATTCTATTGATTTGTTTTGGTGTCTGCCGAAGCTTCTGCTTGGAGTTAGTTTTTTCATATAGGAGATATCTCCTATGTGAAAACCAACTGTTTGCAATATGCATTTTCTTGCTTCCGGATCATTCCAAATGTATCTTTTACGTGCTAAAATTAGGTTCTATGGCAGGGATCGCACATCCCCTGGTCCTAAAATGTTGAACTCTGAATCTGATATTACAACTATTGAACATCTCAAAATGTGTATTAGTCCTTCACAGACAACTGTATTTCATTATTGACTGATTTCCTAAGATGGAATGACTGGTTTGAGAAACAGGAATTAAAGTAGCAGTTTTTTGCATAGATTTAGCAAATACTTGAAATTTAGCCACATGGCATCTATGCTAATAGCATGTTAACACTAATCACAAGTCAAAATTTGAGTTACAAGCATCCCCGCCATTAGATTGTGTGACAAATGTTACAGTGAATCCTGTAACATTTCCGACCAAAACATCGGGTCTTACTTGCTAGCATTAGCTTATAGCTAGAGAGCCACATAACTTAGTTTTTTTAACTATTGGAAATGAGAAAGTAAATGAAGGACAGCGGTGAGAAGAAGAAGCATATGATATGTATTGAATTAAACAAATAAATCAAAAACATGACTGAGCGTATCGCCAATTCGCCAAAGCAATTCGAGCGTATCACTGCTAGTCTCCACCATACTGAAGCAGAATGAGTAACGCCAGCCGAAAATGTTAAAATAAAATGTAAACGGCAGACATTTATCGATGAAAATATAGAAAAGCTGATGATGGTGTGTTTGACAGAGAAGCAGATGAAAGAGATACCATAGAAGTCCACTCTCCAAGGTACATACTGTACATTATTATTACACTACTTCATAAAACTATTACCAGCATGTTCTGATAGATTTGTTTTTCTAAAAGTTAGTTTTTACTTTTAGAAGGCATCTTATATTTTCAATTTGTTTTGGGGGGCCAAGTACCAACTGATTGATTGAAATTGATTAATTTCATTTGGCGACGTTGATTTGAATGTTTTGAGTTGAGAGAAACACGAAAAAAATAAGCTCGTAAATTGTATACAAAAAAATGTGAAGTTGTGGAATATTCCAAGTTTTTCAGCGTGTTAAGACAACAAGACTGTGTAAAACCCCGCAGACTCAAGTGTAATTTTTTTAATTTTATTTTACTTTTGAAGAATATTTTAAATATAGGAAAAGGAATAACACAAATATGTAAGAACAAACTATACAATATTTGAATTATTACCTTTCATGGGTAGTCTAATTTGAGGAAGCTAAGACAGGCAACACATGCTATTTTTCCAGTTTTTACGATAGTTTAAATTCATGTTTTAAATTTGATTAATTGAATATACAATCAGGTCAATGTGAAGGACATTTGGCTTATCAAAACAAATTATTCTACTGTTGATTTACTGCGCATGTATGCAAATGGAACTAATTTGGTGAAAGTGACTGCATATGGTATCAGATCCAAAATTTTTATATTAGATCTATCTACCTATTAGGGCTGTGAACCTTTGGGCACCACACGATTAGATTCGATTCAGAATCGATTCTCGATTCAAAATGATTCTCGATTCAAAATCCATACTTTTAAATAACCTTTGGTGCCAGATCTAAGATTAACTAAATTCCTCCATAAAATAAGATAAACAGCTGTGATACATTTCCATCCATCCATTTTCTACCGCTTATTCCCTTCGGGGTCGCGGGGGGCGCTGGAACCTATCTCAGCTACAATCGGGCGGAAGGCGATAACACCCTGGACAAGTCGCCACCTCATCGCAGGTGATACATTTCTATATTACTTAAAAGAAAACTGGTTTTGTTTAATAAAATTGTACCCAAACATTTAATAAAGTCAAATACAAATAAGGCAACAAGAGAAGTATCCCACACTTCTCTTTTCTAAAGTAAATCTGTAAAGCAGATATGGGCATATACATCAACAACATAATTCGCCTGGTTGGCTGGACAGGACAGAATAGATTTTTTTTTTTTTTAAATACATTTTTCTGAATAGTTTAAGAATCGTTACAAATAAAAATCGCAATTCATTCGAAAACCGATTTTTTTATTCACCTAAATTTATTAAGCTGTCATTCTCTGTCAGTCATGTATTTATTATGTATCGTATAGTATTTCTTAAATTATAGCAATAACCATGTCACCCAGTCTTATTCTATTATATTTTTCTTATTCTATTATATTTTTCTAAAATCAGTTATGCCATACCATAACTAGAGACTTACATGACGAGCGGCTATAAAGCCTCTTGCTGCTTTGTAGCAATACCTCCATCATCATGTCTGTCCTCTAATCTGAGATAATTTAGAGGACAAGAGAAACAGTGAATACAAGCGACCTTGACCACCTTTTGTTTCCCTCCTTTTCATTTCTCCTTGAGCAAAGGAGGCGGTAAGAAGAAGAGGAAACATGGATTTAATTTGATATGATGCCCCTGCTCAGGGAATACTCCCCACTCTTTTTCTGTTTCGGCCTTACTATCTCCGCAAATTGTCTTCGGTTTCTAGCAGAATAAAAGATGCCCTTGGAATTAACGGCTTGTTTCTTCATTTCTATTTACATGGAATTTTAACATGTTCTGCTTGGAGATCATGGTTAGCTTTTATGGGACAGACTGCAGCTGGTATTGCTTTAAAACTCTAAATTAGCGTCCGTTGAGATTAGCGCACAGTCTTGTCATTGCAGAGATGGATCAGAGTGTATACACTAAGCTTTCTCTTCTAGCCTTTAAGAGCTCCCTGTGATGCGTTTATTGCACAGAAACGAAGCAAACACTATATAAATGTTTCAAATAAAGTATCCATTTCTTCTGTTGACCTTCATGGGTTCCCATTCATGTGTTCTCCCATCGGCCAAAGACCCTGCAGAGCACCAAGTCCTGGGGGAGTAGATGCTAACCCACAAAAATGTTTGAGCCTCAACTCTCTTATGAGAAAGAATGGATCAATACTCTCTTCTTTGTGTGGACCTGCAGCCAGCAGATAAATTGTCAGGAACCATACAGTTGGGTGTCCTCAAATGTATAACAGCGCCATGCACTTGTAATGCAGCACTCCGAAAGAATAGCGAGAGAAACACTCTGGGGAACAACAAAGAAGAGATTAGGGAGCATAATATTAAAGCACAATATGTAGTCCTTTTAACTTCCAATGACAATTTTAACAACCATTTTGCGCTTGCAAGGAGCTGAGGGACTTGGGGGTGGTTGCTACATTTAAACAAGTGACTACATGTTTGTGCCCATTTGATGAGGATCAGGCTCTCACTCAGTGATTCCCAAACTATGGTACGCGTACCACTCCATCTTGTGGTAAGCCAAAGAATCACTTGATTCAAACACAGCGTTTTGGTTCAAACTGTGTGTAATGTTACAGTGGCCAAATATATTAAATATACTTGTTAAATAAAACCTCTGCCTTGCTTTTAATGAATATTTAGACCTACTATGCTTCTCTATTTTAATGTTGGTCAATATGGTAGTACTTGGAGCGCCAAGTGATTTCTGAGGCGGGGTTTGCATGAATATGGCGACCAGTCACTTCAGTAGCTGATAATCACTGTGATTATTGTGCTGTGCAGGTGTTTGCTTGTTTCTACTTTGATGGACTGAATTGCCTCATAGATACAATTATACATTGTTTCAGCGGTAAGTCAGCACGTCCTTTTTAATAGTTTTAGTTCGGTTTGCCAGCATCACGACAGCGTTCAATCAAAACTAAACTAAACTTGAAAAAACTAAAAAACTTGAAACTTGATAAGATAAGGAGGGGGATACATCCTTTTCACATTCCAATGCCTAAAACACTACACAGACCTCTGTAGACAAAGAGAAACTGGTATACAGAGTATACATGGAAAAATACTAGCTGTTCCAAACATGACTATGAATAAAGAAAGAACTCTTAAACATATATGCATATGCAGTGATTCTCCAGCTGTGGTACTCCATCTAAATAATCACTTGATGAAAGTACAGTGTTTTATTTTGCTATATCTAAACACAGTGTCACTGTTCAAACTGTGTGTAATGTTAAGAGAGGTCAAAAATATTGTCCAATAAAACCCCTGCCTTGTTAAAAAAATAAATAAATAAATAAACTAAAACTAAAAACTAAAAAGCCCGTAGAGATAATTGCTAATTTAGCATTTGTTCGAACGCCGTTGTTTTGACCGATTTCTAAAACTTCTGTACTGTTTAAGTTTGTATTGTAGCCGAACATTTTCCTTAAAGATATAATGTCTGCAGAACATTAGATTTTTCATAGTTTTTGTATATTTTTGTATTTTGTCAACTTTTTATATTAACATAGTTTTGAATGAGCTTCACGGCGGCAGGAGATATTGAACACTTTTCTTTCCCCAACCTATCAAACTTTTTTTTTTAAATCTTTTCATATGAACTTTAGACATCATCTGGAGTATAAACATGTGACTATTGAACATTTTGGTTTGAACTGAACTGTAGTTGTCAATGTAGTCTATTTGTTTAAAGTGCATACGCAGTGTTGCCAACTTGGTGACTTTCTCACCAAATCAGGTTACTTTCCACCTTCTCCCAGCAACTTTTTTCTCAAAAGTCACGAGCGACGATTCTATACAAGCAAATATAAGCAGCACACAACTATTATTTTGAAAAATATTTGATTTATTTATTGACTACACTCTTCTATAAGGCGCAAGTGTACACATTGAAACATGAACTTCTCACAAAGGTGCTTGTGTTGATTCATAAAGTTAACAAAAGAGAGTGCCTGTAACACGGCATACAGTAGCCGACTCCCCTGCACAAAATCGTCTTCTGCGTCGCGCGGCAGTCGAGCCTTTTGTGGCCCGTTAGTGGTGGTGGATTTCCGTTCTGTGCAGCGGCTGTTTACTTTATCGACTTCAATCGTTTTTGGCTTGGCTTTGGAGCTGCTCTGTGTGCCTTCTATCGTTTTCTTTCCATGACGAGGGTGAGTCCATAATGTACTAAATGGCTGGCTGAATGATTGTGTGAGTGCATTTGAATTAATGTGAACAATTTAATTGGTCCACCGTGACCCATTCTGCAATTTCATTGTGTCAAGGCTTAATTTATGAGCGGCATGTGGAGATTGTGAACCTGTAAAAATCCATGAATTAGCTTTAGCATTGTACAAAGCACAGGGTTCAAAGCGCAGGGAAAAGGTAGCGGCTTACAGCCCCGAATATACGGTAGTTTTGTCACATTTAGATTATTGTTCTGTTATTTGATCAAATACCACTGAGTTAAACTTAAGCAAACTGCAGGTTGTTCAAAATAAAGCTGCTTGTGTCATCCTGTTTAGGACGAGTGTTAGACAAATGAATTGCCAATTAACTGTAAAGGGCAGAATCAAATATTCTAGTCTTAATTTTATTTGTAAAATTATTTTAACAATAAAAAAAGCCAATAATATTTAACAGCAAACTGACATTTTTCAGTGATATGTTAATCAATATTCCACGCTTCAGTCAACGGAAAGTCGTGTTTTGATACCTCCTGTATCAAAGTGTTTAGAAATTGTATACCCCAGGAAGAAAAGCTGCTGCTGTTGTAACAGCTATTGAGGATCCTAATAAACAAACCTACATTTACAGTCAGTGTGTTACAAACTGTCTTAGGTTGGACCCCAGATGCAGAGGGTGAAGCAGTCAGTGCACGTCAAAAAGGTTTCAATACCAAACAGTAACAAAAGTACAAAAAAAACACTAAACAAAAACTAAGGGCGCTGGTACAAAAGGTGGATACAAAAACAAACAACGTGCTCTAGAGTTAGCAAGCAGAATAAAGAAGTGACCAAGAGGTCAGTAATTAGCTTAGCTAGTAGCTTCGGGGAGACGCAAGGGATCCAAAATGTAGTCAGAAATAGAAACTGAAAAAAAATAGAAAATTTAGGCAAAGGTAATCCAGATGCAAGGAGCAGCTATATGCACAAAGAAAGATCTGGCATCTCCCAGCTGCAGCTGTTTGGGTTAAGTAGCCCAAGAACCAATTAGTGTCTGGTGCGCTTAGATGTACTGCCCCCAGCTGGCGCAATGGCGTTCTCACGCAAGAACAGAAACACACAAGAGGTAAGAGGCGGGGCAACAACACACAAAATGGAGACACATGAGAACGTAACACTGTGTTTATGTTGTAGTGCCGTCTGTTCTGTCTTTTTCAAGGTGTAATAACTGGCAGGAGGAATTATTTCAACAATTCCACACCTCAATGGTAGCCCGTGAGTGTGTTTATAATATAATAATAAACTCAAGTCCACCATAGAGACCGCTCATACTTTTCAAACAATACAGACTTCAGGTGTCAATCAAGTCCAAGCATAGAACAGATTACCAAGTGTGTGCTATTCAACCTGCACCTTATACTTCTTCATTTCTAGTGACAATGATCACATTCACACATCAATAAAACACTAAGAGTTACATGCGTCGAGAAGAAGATTACGGATATACAGTAAAACCTTAAGTGGTTCTTGAACATGGTTCATAAACCAAAAAAATTGTATAGTGAAGCAGGGTCCTTTATAAGAATCAATATAAATAAGCATAATTGGTTCTAGCCTCGACAAAAGTCCCTATTTTAGAAAAAAATGCACACTTTGAAGACACTATAATGTGTATATATATATATACTGTATATAGGATTCAAGGAGTTTCATTTGTCATACACATTTGCACATATACGGGTCGAAATTTGGACTCAGGTGCCGGCAAGTATTAAGAAAGGCAGTAATAAATTGGCCATAAAGGAGAAAGGTAATAAATAATAAATAGAAAATAACATAAGGTGCTTAACAAGAGAAGGACCGAGATGAGCTGGCTAAAAACGCAGTGTGGAATGAGTGTCCCGGTACTGCCTTCTCCTTCATTGTAATAAAAGTCCGCTGTGGCATCTTTTTCGGTCTCATCACAAATTAAAGACTTGCTGTGGAACAAAGCCCCCTTCGCTGATACAATCCTTGAACTGAAGGGGCCGCAATCCAGAACTCAGTGGCCTTGTGGCTAGAGTGTCCGCCCTGAGACTGGAAAGTTGTGAGTTCAATCCCCGGCCGAGTCATACCAAAGACTATAAAAAAATGGGACCCATTACCTCCCTGCTTGGCACTCCGCATCAAGGGTTGGAATTGGGGGTTAAATCACCAAATGATTCTCGAGCGTGGCCACCGCTGCTGCTCACTGCTCCCCTCAGCTCCCAGGGGGTGAACATGGAGATGGGTCAAATGCAGAGGACACATTTCACCACACCTAGTGTGTGTGTGTGACAATCGTTGGGACTTTAACTTTAACTTAACAGAGGCTAACTAACTACAACACTAGCTCAAAGCGGTTGTCTAGCAACCCAAAGTATACAGCAGAACGATGAGAGTTTGGAACCATTTAAAGCATTTCTGTTCACACAAAGTGATCTCCAAAACAGGCTGACAGCTCTGACCGGCGCAAGTTACGACAATTGTGGAAATAAACATGTTAGAAGTTCCACTCCCCTTCCAAGTTCTTCAAAATGGCCAAGCCTGTGTGTACAGGATGTAACATAGGGGGCCCCGCCTCTTTAAAATGGCTGTGTCCACGAGTACAGGAAGTGATGTCATCAAAATGGCAGCCCTCGATGGCTTCAAGCAGCATGCAAAATGAATGAATGAAGCCTTCGTACGCCGAGACATGGTTCGCACACAGAGGCATTTGGCGCGATGTAAAGGTTTATAAACCGAAAAGGTCGCAAATAGAGGCGTCCGTAAATCAAGGTTCCACTGTATTTAGTCATGTTCAAACATATATACACATCAGTGGCGGGCCGTGCGTTTCCCACCTAGGCCTTCAGTGATGACTTCAGTGATTACCTCTCAAAATACCATAATTTATGTCACCACATGATCATTGCTGGAGAAATACTATACAGGAACACATTTACTCCCTACTGGGCATTGTACAAAACGGGTTATTTTCTGGCGCATTTATAAATCAATAAATAGGCATCAGCAATTAAAACATATCTTATGTGGTACTGTCAAAATTAAAATTGCAATAAACATTTTAAATGTGAAAAAATAAAGAAATAAAATATCTGAACTCACATCGCCAGGACAGATGAGCTAGCTTCCGGGGTTGGCCGACATGGTCTCACAAGATGTAGTTTCTCTTTAAATATCCTTCTTGAAAATGGCCTTGCAAATTTATGTGTTGTCTTGTCTAATCATACATGATACAGACGAGGTTGGCTGACTTCTTAAAAGTTTACTCCACAAGGTGCTCATCAATTACATCCAGCTGCCGGCATGGCTACATTAACAACCTAAACGGGGCTACTGCGCATGTTCTTCACTACTGTGCCATTCTGGGTAATGAAGTTCTTATGTTATCTGGCTCATAACATCACTATATATCTGCCTTAGGCCAGCTAGAAGACCTTACTGACAACAACTCGTGATCTGATTGGCTATTGCAACTGTATGCCCCCGTTCACTTACACTGCACAGACGCCCGCATTGCTGAATATGAAGGCTCTAGGCAGATTTGGTACAGCATGGCAACATAAGCTAGCTGAATTCTGATTGGATAAAAACTCTATAAACTGAAAACAACAGCGCTGGAAGGAGCATAATATGACATGAAGAGAATATGAATACTTTCAGATATTTAGGGAAAGTAAATAAAAAAATACTTTTATCTTTAATTATGATCATGATTTCTGGTTATGTTAGGCCAGCAGAGAAGGCCTTGCTGGCCCTGATGGCACACCACTGGTAAACATAGACCGAGGAGTAGTGCATAGCCCAATAGTTACAAGGTGGGCATCTCTTCAGTGCCCCAAGTCTAAATGAGGTATAGTTGCCTTGCTCAAGGGCACCTGGGCTGTGACTATTTCACTTCACCTTGTCTATAAAAACCTCAGAAGAAATAGTCAAAAAACTTTATGCACTGCTAATTGGCCGTAGCTCATTAGTGCTCTCATTGTCATTCACAATAACACTGCACCACTTTTCACACTGCAGGGTTTGTACTCCCCAACTGGTTCAGATATTTAGACTGCTTAATATCCGCAGGGCCTCTGCGATGCATCTGTGGGTGTCTCTGATCAGCGCTGTGAATAGTTCAGACATAGCAATCCAAAAGAGAGCTGGGTTGACTTGCTCAGCAAACACGTACTTGCTTCTGATCTTGAATCATTTTGACAAAAAAAAAACATTGCATGATAAACTTGCCTTCGTTTTGTACAGAATTTAGACATATTTTGATTAGACTCACAGAAAATCCCAAGGACTGCAGTTGTGATGAAATGAAGTTTTCATTTGTGTGTTTATAAAACTCCCAGTACATTAAATACAGTGGAGAAGAGGGGCTGCTGGGCACTTGTGGCAGCGTTATAATTAAGTTATTTTATGATTTATAACTTGTGGGAGGTTGTTGGAAACCTCATTGCCTACAGTCTATATTTACAACCCTCCCCACATTTCATGTGCACTTTAGCACCAGCCATGTTAGTACCAAGAAGGACGGTTTAATTTGGCCACGGTATGATTTGGGATTGTAAATGGTAAGCTGTAAAAAGTGTCTGTGTCTTAAAAAGTTTCCAATGTGGAATGTTAATAGCAAGGCCATGGTATTTTAAAAATATGGCCCATTTTTTGTATCTTATCGATGCCAATCCATGAATTGACCGCAGTGTGTCTAACTCAGGGGTGCCCAAATGTTTTGCCTCCAAGGGCCAAAGAGAAAATGTGCCAATGAAGTGAAGTGAAGTGAAGTGAATTATATTTATATAGTGCTTTTTCTCCAGTGACCCAAAGCACTTTTACATAGTGAAACCCAATATCTAAGTTACATTTAAACCAGTGTGGGTGGCACTGGGAGCAGGTGGGTAAAGTGTCTTGCCCAAGGACACAACGGCAGTGACTAGGATGGCAGAAGCGGGGATCGAATCTGGAACCCTCAAGATGCTGGCACGGCCACTCTACCAATCAAGCTATACCGCCCCAATGGTCCGCGGGCCACCTTTTTACCATGCAACAGGACCATGAGTGACTAATTTAGCCTCATACCGCCATATATAAAGGAGTACAGATTTTCAGGTTCAATAGATGGCAACTAGTTAGCCTGTCAAAAATATTTTTTATAGCTGTTAAAAAAAACAGTAAAAATCTGGCAGCTCAGTCACCAGGATTTTACTGACAAATGTAGTGTTTTACACCAAATTACTGAAAATAAAAAAATTGTATCACTGTTTTACGTAAAAATTCTGGTGACTGAACTGCCAGTTTGTTTTTTTTACCTTAAAATCTATGGAATTTTTTTTTTTACAGTGTATTACTGTAAATTGAAAAACAGTACCATTGTTATTTTTGTTGCAAAATTCTGGCAACTGAGCTGCTACTTTTTTTTTTTTAACCGCAAAATGTACTTTCCTTGTTTTTACAGTACATTACCGTAAATAGAAAATGGTACCACTGATGATTTTACGGAAATTTCTGGCGACTGATCGGCCATGTTTTTAAAGTAAAATCTACTGACGTTTTTACAGTGCAGCCACCCTTTGGCGGCAAAGCGAATTTACACGTTGGGCCAAATTTGGGCATCCTTGGTCTAACACTACCCTGCCACGAATGCTTTTGTGCGGGAGAAAGTTTATAACTCGGCACAGCAGAACATGTATCCATTTTCCACAGTTTATTCCTAATCTGTGCGGGTTACACTGAGATAGTCTATTTCAGTTGACTTTAGGTGAAAAGTGAACTAAACTCGGGATTGGTTGAAAGTTGTAAGCAATACCCGGTTTGACAAGCGAGTGATTCGGCAGCAGCCACTACAGGCTAAAAAACAGCTACGTATTTTTAGGTTAATCGAGTGTAGAAACATGGACTGGGTATCGCAGGAGACTAGCAATCGGTTGACAGTTTGTCTTTAAAACAAAGAAAGGAGCCAGTAATGTCCGCAAAATGATTAATGCGCATGCTCCGTTAGCTTACCTTACTGGGACGAGAAAAAATGTAAATAGCAGTAGCGCCGTCCATTGATGTGTCTTTGCTAGCAAGATAGAGGCTAATGTACCTCCACAGTGCAAAGCTGATTCTATGTCAGCAATTCTCTCCTCCATGGCAGCAAGTAAGCTATGTTTATTTCAAGTATCACTGAAAGACGAGAACAGATAAACATGCTACACTACAAGCCGTAGCCATGCTAACCAGTGCTAACCGCTGAAATAGAGCTCACAGCAGTGGGCGGATCAACACAAATATTGATAGTTAGATAAGTAAGTAAGATAAGATCAATATTACAAAATCTTTATCGTTTTAGTTTACAATTTTAGGAAATAAGTGCTTGAACACAGAAGGACCCCAAAGGGAATAAGCGGTAGAAAACGGATGGATGGATGGACTTTAAGTGCAAAAGATTTAAATCAGAGCCAACAGTATAAAATGATTTCAATATTTAATTTAAATATTTTTACATCCCCATCCTGTCTGATTATAATTGTGATCATCCATCCATTTTCTACTGCTTGTCCCTTTCGGGGCCACGGGGGGTTCTGGAGCCTATCTCAGCTGCATTTGGGCGGAAGGCGGGGTACACCCTGGACAAGTTGCCACCTCATCACAGGGCCAACACAGATAGACAGACAACATTCACACTCACATTCACACACTAGGGCCAATTTAGTGTTGCCAATCAACCTATCCCCAGGTGCATGTTTTTGGAGGTGGGAGGAAGCCGGAGTACCCGGAGGGAACCCACACAGTCACGGGGAGAACATGCAAACTCCACAAACAAAGATCCCAAGCCCGGGATTGAACTCAGGACCTTCGTATTGTGCCACCGTGCTGCTTAATTGTGATATAATTTAATGATATTGAACATTTTAAGTGTCAGTATTATTATCACCAATACTGCTCTATTGGATTCATACCCACATTTGTATTATCACCCAAAATTAATATAGAGAGTTGAAACAACGTAAGAAAATGTGTAATACATTTGAACAAAAGTGTAGATAGAACTATATAGAATTGAATCATATGTACGCTGTATCAAACCTTATCGAAAATTTTAGAATAGATCGTTTTTTAATCATATCATAACCCATGTATCTAGATGCGTATCGAATTGTCCATCACAAAGAAAGGTACAACACTAGATTGGTAGTTGATGGCATACTAACAGTGGCATGTTTAATAGTTAAAATGCATATTTCCATCTGATACACCATCAATAGGGATGGGTACCTGTCACATTTAAACCGATATGGTACCAAGTCCCGGTACCTGGGAATCGATACTGTTACTAGTTTTTGTACTTTTGTGTGTTAATGAATGTTAATTGTTTAAAAATGAAATAACATTTTATGTAACATTAAAAAAATAGCAAATTATAATAATTGTGCTGTCCAGTTGCTATATCTTGTTTTCTTATTACATTTGTTATCTGCAAGTACTATACGATGGACTTTGCATGCAGTTGCACTTTAAGACGTTTAGATGGCATTCGTGTATACAGTGTGTTTCCTAGATAAGAAGTAGACAGTGTCAAAGAGCTAAACATACCTAGTCTTATTTTGCACCCCACAAAGTCTTTATACTGTAAGTATTGTACTTATTACAGATTGTTTTATAGTAAACTGCATCTTAGTTGTAGTTTTAATTACCAAATCACCATGTAACATCACTAATGCTGATCAATTGCATGTACATATATTAGCATCAAGCTAGTGCAGAAGTGTAGCCTTACTTTACATTTGAGCGTTTTCCATCTGGCACCTGATAGAACACGCTATTTTCAATGCCAACAAAGCATTGAAAATGCTTTGTTGGCATTGAAAATTGCAACA